>NC_134572.1:89029008-89239008 GCF_050947875.1 Dermacentor variabilis | reverse complement strand
GTTAAATAAAGATTTCTTATCAAATTACTTATACAATCATTCGACACCGTTATGAGCGTTTTTCAAGAGCTGCCTAAGAAGTTTGCCCAACTGCCTGACAAAGGTGAACGGGCCACAAATTCGAAAAAAAAGTGGAAAATTTTATAGGTGATGGATGGGGAGAGTTTCAAGAGAGTCAGCTAATTATTTGGGCTTGTTAAACATTCATTAGCTAGCTGCTTGACAGCTGTGTACGGCATTTTGCGCGCAATGTTTCCCGGTGTCCCATGAAAACTGCACGCGGCGCATAGTTCATATTCAAATGAAATGGGGTTTTAACAAGGGTGATGCGGGGAGAAAGTAGCGTTTCTGTCCTAATTGGTATTGTTGTTACTAATTACTGACTTCTTGTTTTTTTATTGTTACCATCTTGATACGTTCCAAGAGGCACACAATAGGTTTCGCCAGGTAACCTTGCTGAGCTGGACGCAAAATAAGGCGAAAAGTCGCAGGTAAGTTATTCGTCATGCGCAGCCAAAGTTCAGAGTGTTTGGGTTATTTGCAGCATTCTGGGTGAATTAAACATGCAAGTGCCTGGCTGCGTTATAAGTGCGTTTGACATTCGGCGCGAAATTTACTGCTCTGTCCTGTAAGAGCAATAACACCCAGCGAGATCACAATTAGTGAAAACTGAGCAACATTATAGTCGATGTGCATGTGAATTCAAATGTGAGAATGAATTGCAAACCCCGCAAGAAATTCTTTCAGTAAGTGCTCAAAACCATTACATGGCCATAATGCGCCATGTTTTCGAGCTTTCCGTGGAGATTTCTCGTTGCCAGCAAGGACACATTTGGTGAAAACTGGGGACATGGTAAATGTCATGTCAGGTTTTTGATATATAATTATGACCTTCGGAAATGTGGTTCTTGTTCACTGTCGTATTTAATTACAAGGCGTATAACTGTATGAAAATAATAAAGACAGGGTTTGCGGGAATGCGAAAGAGAACGCCGAAGTAAATTTCTAACGCAAGCCGAAACTGTAATAATGTGGAGAAAATCGCACAAGGTTTTTTTTTTTTCCTTCGTACGTGCTCTTTGTTATTGGAAAGCCGCCTTCGCTAACTATATGTTCTGCACCAGCATTGGCTGAATTTATTTTTTCATACGGACAAGTTTATGGCATGAGCGTAAAGTGCTTTTTTTATTTCGTGTGTGTGAATGTGGGCCCTGTTCTCTAGGAAGCGCTTCTGTGTCCATGGAAAGTAAAATGATTTGTTATTAGCATAAGGTATGAAGCTCGAACATTCCGATTTGAATATTGCTTCCTCAGCGGGTGTGAGTGTCATAAGCGATACGACAAAATTTCGGAGGTGAATTTGCGAATTTGTGGTGGTAGTAGGGGTCGGGGTGTGTTGCTACTGTATACTGGTGGGTTATGCCTTGTGATCAAGGCCGGCAATTGATCCTACTGAGTGTCACTTTCAAGAGCGCATGAGTATTTACCACCTGTTGGGAAAAATCATTCTCCTAGAAATTGTAAGCAGCCGCGAAGCTTTCTTACGGGCGATAGCGTATCCACCCGGAAACGCAAGGTGTTGCAAGCATGCACTTGCTTACGAATTTCTTTAAGCTTTCGCGTTTTATGTGGTTCTTGTGCCCGTGCTCGTAAAAGTTGTGCTTCTAACGCGGTTCTGAAGAAGGTCCCCAACTTGCAACTGCCCAAGGGCATATAGATTCTGCGAACATTTACATTTCGTGAGCACGTACCATATTTTTCGGAATATAAGTGTCAATATCGTATAAAAGAAATAACCCACTTTTCCCGAGCAACAAAGAATATATTTGTATATACATCTCGCTGATGTATACAACCTACCTGTTTTTAACTTGGTAGGCTTGATGTAACACGATTATTCAAGCGTGTACACTCGTCAGTAGATGCAGTAGTTACCTGTTTCAGGGCACTAAATTTCCGGAAACTAACCTTTTACCAATCACAAATTCTAGCAGGAAAAAGAAAACCAAAAACATTGACCAAGACATTTGTTACACTTCACTTGAACTCATCGAAGGCCTCGTTCTAAGATGCATTCAAAAAGTTTGCCCAGTCGCTGGGTCAACATTGTCAGCCTCTGAATAACTTTTACGCGACCGTACGGACAAGTGAACAATCACAAGACACCTGCCTGAACCTGAGCACACGCATGAAAAAGCGTAATGGTAACCGGGAGCACTGCAACTTCTCGCGTAGGTGACTCATGAGGAATATAACTACGTGGTGATTTTTGTAACAGACATATATCTGGAGCACCATAACGTAAAATAAAAAAAAAGTTGCAGCCCTGTTTTCTTATTTAATGCGTCAGTTCTGAGGGTTTACCATTTTATTTGAGAATAAATGAACTATAACATCAAACTAGTACGCTTGACTTCCAATCCTTCAAGCACCCATAGAAGGAAGGCTAAGCTGGCTGCCACAACGCTGCCTAATCAGCTATTCCTGGAAGCTAAGGTATGTCGCTACACTCACCCCACTGGTAATACAATATTTGATTTCTTTAAGAATGTTGCACCACAGTTTCATGTACTCGTGCAAAAAAGTAAACAACAAAATCAAACGCTCTTATTAGTGGCGCCAGCACGCATGGTTTTATGCATTTATCTCACCCGTTCTACAAGACGCACCGACAAAAATATTTCCTAAAAATATCACGACCTACCATGCGAAAAATATGGTATTTATTGTGATGTGAGTTTTGGAAATGACGTCGTTGTGCGCGTGTTTTTTTTTCTTATCTTTGCGTCTGGTATATGAGCATAATTACATCTCATTATGAGTGAAATTATCATGTCGGAGGACGAGAAGCCGGCGTCACATATAGGTAGTAACCCCTCCTAAGTACAACAATAAAGAAATCAGCGAAGACACCTCGTTGCAAAATGCTGCCAGACATTATATTTGTGTCTCTATTAGCCTGGCAACAAGAATAACATAAGGTGTTCTACACTACCGCATTTTACAACATCGTTACATTACCAGTGTTTTGCTGCAACTCGCCTCCCTTGAAGAGAACTTTTTTGGGAAGTCAATGTATCAGTATACACAAATTGCAGTAAATATACCAGTACACACTAACACGTGCCAGTAAATGATTTATATTATTCGTACGCACAAGTTATCGCCCATTGTATTCGAGTTACGTACGTACATTTGGTATACCTTTTCTAAGGTGTAACATCATACCTCGCCAAACGCTCCAACTCATGTGTCCTATTATTTACCGGGGAAGTTATGTTTCTGATTACTGACAGCAAACGGAGAAAGGAACTTTAGATTCATTTCCTGATAATGAAGAAGGAAAGAGAAAATATTAAAATGAGATACACTGTAAGGGACACTGCTTTTGCGGAAATGACTGCCTATTTCACTCCTAAGATTGTTTTGAGAGCTGCGTTCACATTGTGGGGTCCGATAATCTCGGAACGTACCTTTTTCGAAAGAGCGCGGATATATACACTAGACAGTGGTGTTTCCACAAAATGAGATAGCCGCATTCTTTTCCTTTTTAGACCGCATGTTTGAGGCGTATCTGTCTTACTTTTCACTAGGAAAGTAACACTTTTTATACGCGACGGGATGAAATCAATCTGTGTTTGCCAAATTTCATTGCAACAGTTCCAGATTGTGCTTCTGCAGTGAAAATGGCGGGGAACTGGTGAAAATAAAAAAAAAACATGTAAGTAGGTTTAGACGTAGCCTCCCCGAGTGGGTTTGCGTACTTAAAAAAGTCAAAATACCTTGTAAGCATGTTGCCTTGTCCTTTAAGCCTGGCCGATAGCGTCCCATAACTGAAGGATACCTTTTCTAAAACTTCCCTATAAAAAAATCGCTAAGGCGTCGAAAACAAGCTTCATCAATTCACATCCTGGCCTTGCAAGTCGTCAGCTCTGTACATAAACCAGGTTCTACAAGAGCATCCACATAAGCCGGTCATACTATGGCACAGCCTTTGCGTCTATTGCTCGTCGACGTGGCGAAAGGCGCGACAGACTTCACTGCTCGCTGGGAATGCAAGATATATATATAAACGAAAGCAGGCGCAAGGTCCACGCCAGAGCATCTCGGGGGAGACACTCCCGTTTACAGCTTGATCCCCAAGCCGGCAAGTTTGTCGCGAGACGGGGCGATCTCGAAAGACTCCACGTCGAATCGCCTCCGCCACAGCGCATCTCGCCCCTCTTTAGTTTTCCCTATTCCTCCTCTCATTCCCAGTTGGCGCGATGGCTCAACGTTTTTTACGACTCGCAACCACTGCCAGGGGATATAAAGATAAAGGAAAGGCGGCAGGGCGGGGTTTATCCCAGCTCAGCTCTTCCGCCCATTTTAATCGGCCTTCGAGGCAGCCTCGCGTGCACTTTCCTCATCTTCCCCACGCTTTCAGACGTACCCGCGTAGGGCGTCGTGACGCGATCGCACGGAAATGACGACGCCTTTCTTTACGAGCCCGTAAAGCGACCTTATTACGTAATCCTATTACCGTGCCGCTTGGCCAACTCGCCACCCGGGGCGCACATAGATGCGTCCGTGAGACATCTATCTGTCTCTGTATATATGGCGGTGAGCAAGCTCTTTTCTTGTCAGTATGCGTGCGGCATCGGGTCACTATCTCCCTGCGTGTCTGTTGTGCCCGATCCTTGTCTCCTCGCTGCTACGCTTTCCTGAATTTATTCCTCAACATGCGGACCATTTCTTATTGCAAATATTGACGATTTACCTAGATGTCGTCCATGGCAGGGGCTACCTCAGAACCGTGTTGGTCACCGTCCAACAGTTCGCCCTCTGATGTGAGCCTTCCAGCGTTTAGCTCAGATCAGAAATGTTAAGTGAAGAAGAGATGAAGTATTTTTCTTCTCTAACAAGTTAGGTGATATGTGCAGCTTGTCGACTCAATGTGTTCAGCAAGGCTCTGGGCGTATTATTCATGTCGAGTGCACTTTCCCGGACAATTCCTCATAAGCAGAAGGCAACTATGCCTAAACTAGAGGTTCGCCTACGGCAGCTACCATACAAATGCCTGTTTCATTCCAAATACTGATGGTTCCTGAACTACTGTTTTATTTTAGACAAGCGTAAAATTTTCCAGAGACAATGAATTAGTTCAGATTGTTATAAATTTCTTAAAATTTTAAGTGGATAGTAACGTATGGTGCCAAAATCAGTGGTTAACAGTAGGCAAGGTTCGGCTTCTGACCTAGGCAACAAAGCGATTGCCTATAGGACAATCTCGTAAACTCCACGGATAGAATTTGTAAATTGCAGTATTTGCCATCATTTGATTAGTTAAGAGGTGAATCCATGAATTTTTGTTAAATACTCGATTATGTATTTCAATTTATCATGTAAGTAATGTGAGCCTCTTCGAGTAGACCAGCGCAAGGACTGGAATTATGCTATCTGCAACAGACAATTTTTTCAGGATTTATGAAACCATTCGGTGAAGGAGTGAAGGAGAAAGAAAGGCATAAGGCAAGGATGTTAACCAGAATAACGACAACCGGTATATATGAAGCAGGTCTGCGCCATGTGCTAATGAATAATCCACCGGCAATGAAGTTTTCATTGCTTGGATCATGGCCTACAACAAAACATCAGCCCCCTCTTCATCTGCTTAGCGACAGTAATTCACTTATTCCTACCTACATCGGTGCTCGATAGCTGAGATAATTGCGGAAAAGCGCTCGGCCTCGCGAGAGAACCGAAGCTGGAAAGGTCTCTCCTCCTCTGGGCTCTCTTTTTTCTGCCGGGAGGCAGAAAAAAGAGAGCCCGGAGGAGGAGTAAGTGCCAAGGGAAATCGAAATGTTAATCAAGAGCGAAAGCAAATAGCGAGGATCAGCGTTCTTGTGTGTGATATTTTGTTTCCTTTTATAGTCGGAAGAATTCGCTCAAGCTAACTGCGTACGAACAGAGGATTTCTCTCGCCGCCTTTTATCAACAGACTTAGAAGAACTGCAAAATGTGCAAAGGATGAAAATTCGGCAAAGCAGATGAGATGTATGCGAGCCTTGCATCTATCTGCTCTCTCTATTCACTCTTGATTTCCTTCATGTAAATTAGCCCGGAGCAGAAGCTTTATTTCGGCCGGCAGAGCAAAGCGCAGTGTATACAATCTACGGTCAAGTTGTACTTCGTAAGCAACAAAATTTTAGGTCATATACGCATGCCTACGAGTACGCTTCCAGGATATCGTCTTCGACATAATTATTCTTATTCCAGCGACAAATGAACAACCAACTGCACAAAAAATGGGGCATTGCACATTACCGTAAGACGTTTCCTTCTCTTTCTTTGAGCTTAGAATGACTAACAGTTCGAGTCTGTAGTGGAGAGGCCAAATTCTAGATCAGTCGCTCTGTAGTTCCATCAGTGAGTGCTGCAGTTAAAAAAAAAAATTCAGTCATCGTTGATTTTATTCTGACAAAAGTCGTATTGCGAATATTATATCGGGAAAAATATTCTCTCAGAAGCGAAGCAACGCCCCCAAGGCTTTCCAAAGAATAGCAGTGTCATTATTATAATATGTATGCTTTAGGAGCTCAGCCTTGCCACAAGAAAATTTTAGCAGACATCTCTCTAGGATTTAAACAACGATTTTTCTGGTGGCCTGTTCACTCCACGTGCACATTCCTACAGTTTTGCAGCTATACATTTGTTTTTATACATTTATACAGTTGTTTTGCAGCTATACCGCATGTTTTCCGCCAGTCTTAGGACGTTTAGGACATAGTGTAGAGAGAGTATTCAAGAAATTATCGAGTTTCAAGAAATAGCAGTCCCAGTAAAACTAACAAAATTTTGTAATCAACAAACAATTTAAATGTAAAAAAAATGGTACAAATTTGTACCTTAGTAGCCACTCACGCAGATAAAGGAAGCGCGTTTGAAGCTCAATATCGTAAAACTGTCTTACAGTTACTTCTTTTCGCAAGAGATTTCAAGCAGGGCCTTATCAAAATTCAGTATGCACCCACCAATGGCCCCGTCAACCGTGGAAGTCTCGGCGTCTGAAGGAGGTTGCCCTAGAATAGAAAACAAAATCATGTGTTTATGCTGTTGCCTAAGGTATGCATTTGTTACTGGTACCTTTTGCTATCGCTTGCCCTACGTATTCTCTAAAAGTGCATTATGTCGCTCAGATAACTACATCGAAACCACTTTTGCTATATAGATAAGGCAACGAAGTCACACGAAACATCACAAAGCATTTTCTTCTACCCTGCTCATTGCTTTGTTTCAAGGAGTATCGTCATTTTGTGAAAATCCTATGTACTTGAACGCTCAATTTAAACAAATATAATAATAACAAAAACAGTAGTCGGTGCCATACACAGTCCACTTTCTTTCTTGCGCGGGATATTGAAGAGGGTAAGAGGAAGCGGTTACCATAGCCTTACAGAGAGACAATATTTCACAAAGAGTTTGCACGGTCTAGACTGTTTTAAAGAGAACAAGAATGTGTAGAAACTCGTTTAAATAGACTTCCGTAATACTAGATTTATACTAGATACTAGATTATACTAATACTAGATACTACATTAACTAGATGTTAATATGGCGCAATATGGTAATGCAGCAACGAAAGAATTACTTTTAAATTTCACATTATAGGCATTTTCACTTCCAGGATGCTCGCAGCATAGACTTTACATGAAAATTCGCCGTATTGCACCACTGGCTCCTGCATTGTTTTCATGAATCCTATAGGTGCGGTGAGTGCTGTGCTGCAAAAAAGTTGTGTGGCCTTAACGATTTCAGGGGATATTTACATTATATTTCGCATTCGCCTCGTCCAGTAAAGCTCGATCGAACTTCACATAATGTATGTTTTCGGTAATTCCTTTTTTCAGGGGGATTGATAATGTCTAGGCACCTACAGAAACATTTGCATATTGCTATATTTCCATTGGCGTCCTTTACTTTACATGCACCAAGTAAGCGCTATATTTGTTTCCTCCATACTGTGTTTTTCACAGCGACAAATATTCCTTATGCACATCGATAGACGTAACGCATTCATGAAACAGCTGTTTAGCTCCCGTGTTCCTTCACGCCCAGCTAAGAGCGATTATACCGCTTTATTTTCGGACGGCTAAACAGGCGTTCATTTACATCTATAACGTCAATATTGAAGGAGGGTTTACGACAGCTGAATGAAATTTTAGCAAAATTCATCTATAATATCTGTGACGCAGCCGAGTTTTGGACCCTGAAGTAGGAGCACTTTGAGGTATGTCTCAAAGATGCCAATAATATGCGCGTCATTTATTCCCTTTCAAAAATGAACTGAATAGAAAACATTTGGCAATTCGGCCTTGCATATACAAGTATGCAAGGCCGAATCCCGTTAAATCATTTTTATACCAGAAGCGCTGTTAGTACTTCTAGCGAAATGAGCGCACCGGCTGACTGCATTAGTATACGTGGTCAATAGTTGGCCGAGGGAGCGCAGCGTTCTGGCTCTTCGCATTATGCGAAATCTGAGACAGTAACCTAACTTCCAAGGCTTACCTTGCACCGTTGAAGACACCTCAGCAGTTTCTATGAGCTAAAACTTATTACGACCTCAAAAAACACAGCAAGTGGTCGATCAATTATCGAAAGCAAGACTAAGCCCTCACCTAACACATAAAATGTAGGTGAAAAATAAATTTCTAATTGTAATCTGTGGGCAAGGGCCCATAACGCTCCAAATAACTGTTCCGTTATTTATAAGCCACTTAATATTATAAACCAGCGCGAGACAGCTCTCTCGAAGACCACAATGTGGCGAATGGACGTACTAACTTCAAATAAGGCAGCTTTATTTATTTATTGATTTATTGATTGATTGATTTATTTATTTATTTAATACGTTCAAAGGCTCGAGGACATTACAGAAGGGAGGCGGAAACAACGGTTACCTGAGAAAAACAACAATTCGGCTTCTAAGAATACAAGTAATCTTCAAAAGCAGCCTCAAATGCAATACATCAGTCAGTTCGGCGACAGACTTGGGCAGGTTCCATTTTCTTGAAATATTGGGAACAACCAAGTGATCAGACAGGTTTCTACGAGAGAATAGTACGTCTACTTTTGTTGGTGATCAGTTCAGTATAATATGTAAGATGGTTCTGAAAGAAGATGATGTTTTAGTGGTGCATTATGACAGATCTTATCAAATAGAACCATACAGAAACAATTTTGACTTGAAGGAAGTGTCGGTGGGTCTATGTTTGTTTAAATAGATGATACACCAGATGTGCATAAATAGCCTGAAGAAATGAAAGGTCCTCTACAATTTTCGACGCATTTCAAAATACTTACGACACTGGTTGCGTGGCTATTAGAAGCATCAGCGAGCAGAATTCTGTGTGGGCTCCTAATTTTGTGTCTCTCTACTGACAACACTGTCTCGGAAAGACGCGGAAGCAACAAAAAGTCCAGGAGCTCACCAGCAGTATTTATTTTACTATGCTTGCGCCATTCATCAGCCTTCAGCAAATTGGAGCTTCTCCACAACGGAGCGTAAACATAAACTCGACGGTCATAAATTAGATTTAGATCTCGTTGAGCGTAAAACAAGCGCATCAAACAGACCGTAAATAAACAATACCGACAAAAATGTAAGAGTGGAGTGATTCAGTGCTAGCGTCGAAACAATTAGACCAACTGCACGAGGTCCTTATACCGTAGTCTTGTTACAGCAATCCTTCTTCGTGACCTTCAATGGAAGGAGGGTAGGCTTCAGTGTGCGAGACTTCTTGGAGTTCCAGTCAAGCTGTATAAGCCTGAATGCAACCTCTAGCCAATATTTCAGAGTATCTAATGACCGAAGAATTTTCCCCCTGCATGAAAACAGCGTGGTCCGCTACAGCGGGTAACAAGGTTACAATCCCAAGGCAGGGGAGAAAATACACTGCAACAGACTATCAATCGGCTTGTTCTGAGAGAGCAGGTTAAAAAGGAATCAGACAAACTTTGCCCAGGGTGGTTGTTCCACAGGTGCATGTTAAGGAGGGGCTAGTGGGGGAACGATTTAAGGTGGAGTGTGACTTTAAAACGTTGTATGCAAAAGCTGCAATCAGAAGAGCCATGAACAAGGTAGTGCTTTTTGAATTCTACCTTTAGTATCAGCTATGACAGGCTCTCAAGGAAGCTCAAAAACTCTTAAAAAACATCACATTCTTTGGTATAAAGTTTGTAAACAGGGATAAGGTGCCTCAGAATCTGGAGAATCTTCCAGAATCTGCAGAATATTCCTAAAGGTCTAACACTGAAGGCTGTACCAGCTCTAGGAACACTCCCACCACACCATCGTGCAAACTGGCAAACAACATTGCACAATGCCTGACTTTCACTTTTGAATATCCTCAAGGAACACTGCAAAGATCAAATCGAAACTTTTAGCCACGGACTTCGGAACATAACCCTGACACCAGATGAGAAGAGGGATTTAGAACATTACGACGAAAAACAGTCTAGAAAATTGGTTCAAAAACAAAGGAAAAAAGCAAACTTTAATCAAAAAACAACCTTCCAGCCAAACAGCCACCACCCTCCGACAAGAGGGACATCTAGTTTAGAAGTACCAGGCACGAAGGAAGCTTCCACAGAACAAAACTACTCCAATGTTACAGACATTTCAAAAAACATTAAGTAAAAAAGAAATAGACGTACTCAGCAAGGGCCTAAACTTTTGTCCCACGAACAACACAATAAATGAATTCGAGCTTCACAAGGACCTCTCAGAATTCTCCCGACGAATGCGTATCCGACACTTCTTCGCAGACACACCAGACACCCGGACGACACCACTTAGAGCCCAATCCACTTGGACTCCCGAACTAGAACAAGCCATAGAACTTGACATATACCTTAAAACTGTCACTAAAGAAATTATAAGCCAGTCCAAGACATCTAAGCGACCTAAAAACATATCTGCGTCGGAGAGTCCTATAATTTCAAATCTTAGTTGCCGGAATGACATTGTTATTAAGGAAGCAGATAAGGGTGGAAGTATAGTTATTTGGCCAGTAGAAAAATACAAGCGCGATGCTTACAGACAACTAAACAACCCAGGACATTACCGCAAACTAGATAATAATCCGACATTGTCCTACACAGTGACAATTACCAACAGGCTGAAATCACTTTTGGCTGATGAATTGATAACACCGTCAGAATACAAATTTCTTAAACCAAGCAACAAAACTTCCGGCGTTTTTACCTCCTTCCAAAAATTCATAAAATTCCATCCGCTGAACTATACACTGCTATTATCCCAGGCAGTCCCATAGTATCAAACAACAACACCCCGACGGATAGCATCTCCTCATTCTTTAACCACTACCTTGGTGACTTGCCCAAAGCACTTCCGTCATTTGTACAAGATAAGCCCGACCTGCTGAGAATTATAGAGGACATTAATATAAAAGGCACACTACCCCACAACACAATTCTCGCAACACTGGACGTAATGGCGCTGCACACCAACATTCCAATCCCTGATGGTTTATCTTCGATAAAACACAATGCACTACACTCTACTGAAGTCTACTTGTCTCTCCTTGAATTAGTTCTAACACATTACTTCGAATTTAAGGAGAGTTACTATTTACAGATACATGGTACAAGCATGGTTACGCCTTTTGCACCAACCTACGCGAACATATTTATGGGAATTCTGGAAACAGATTTCCTAGCGCGCTGCGCTGCCACGCCCCACACACACCTACGATACATAAACGATATACTCATAATATGGGGACATGGTCAAGACAATCTAGATAAATATGTAGCATTTCTAAACTCTGTTCACCGAACAATAAAATTCACATCAGAATCCTCAACTGAGCGCATAAACTTTCTGGACACAACAATATACATTGACAATGGGGAGCTAAAGACAAAGCTGTATAGGAAACCTTTCAACAAACAACAGTACCTAGAATATACCAGCCACCCTCACAGACATTGCAAACAAGGCATCCCTGAAGGGTACCGAGGATCACAAGAACAACAACGCCTCTTCTTGCTACTAAATTCTCAAACGCACTCCCAAACGGGAATAACATCCTCAGTAAATACTACCCAATTCTCACCAGCAACTAGAAACTTAATAAGATTTTTCCCGACCCTCCCAGAGTAGCCTACAGACGCAACATTTATTCTAAAGTTGTTCTTGTACACGCCAAACTAAAGACGAAGAGGAAGTTGGGAACCAATCCCTGTGGCCACCCCAGGTGCTCTACGTGCAATCATATTCAATCTACTACTACAGTAAAAAGTACAGCGTCGAATTACGCACACAAGGTTACTTCGGGTTTCACCTGCACATCAAGCAACGTAGTTTACTGTCTAGAATTCGCCGCTTGTAGCAAACAATACATAGGTGAAACTGGACAACAAATTCATACAAGACTCGACGGTCACCGCGCGGACACAAAACAATTTACCCAAAGCAGTAGCCAGCCACCTTAATGAACATGGTCATATATTTGACAAAGCAAGGCTCTATATACTACAAACAAATTTCCGTTCCCCTCACGAAAGGAAGTATACGGGATCATACCACATACACAAGTTGAATTGCATACACCCGACTGGAATTGATTTGGCACGCGGCAACTTAGAATCTTTAAAAGCGGTAACTTAAATCTAAAATTCTCATATCCACAACCAGGACACAAAACACATTATGCCACCAGCTAACCTTAATTCTTAACCTCACCTACCCTTTCATTTCGAAAAATTTTTCCGGCCTACTACTCGATTAATTATACTCTTTCAGGTTTTTACGCCTATATCAACTGTACGAACCCCTCCTACCATGTACACTCGCCCTCACCCGCTTCTGCGCACGTCACCCTCCTGTTTGTTATTCCGGTTTCGGTCTCCCTTCTCTTTTCTCTTTTTTTTTACATATTGTTTTGAAACCCAGAAGTTCACTTTGGCCTAGTTGGTATTTACTGCATATCATATTGACCGCAAATAAAGACGGGTACAGAGGGAGAGAACACATAAACAGCACGGGCGGTAACTTTCAACTGTTTTATTCACAGCAGCCCGTGGGCATATATAGGCAAACGGAACATGCGCAGATCGCAGCAAACAAGAGTATACATCAGCTTAGCGTGGCAACCAATTATCAAAAAAATCTATTTCCGAATGAAACAACCTACTGGAGGTATCGCTAACACAGTCTTGGCCTTTCTTTTTTATGTGATAAGCCTCCATCAGTTCACGTGCAGTCTGGTCATGGGGGGGGGGGGGGGGGCGTTTTTAAACATTCTAAAAGTTTTTAGGTATATGGATGACTTTTTAATTGTTTTTAACGGGCAAGGAAGTTTAACTTCTTGTGACAGCATTTTAGCCGTTTTTAAATAACTTGGGAAAGGGCTTTCCTTTACTCACGAACTTCCACTCAATTCCATGCGTTTTTTAGACCTACGCATTTCCTTTGCTAAAGGCCACGCGTGCTGGCAGTACTTCCCTCGGGCACAGAAGGGCTTGGTACCATATGATTCCTCCCAGTCAAAGATTGTTAAACGAGGAGTAGCGATGCTCTGCTTAGAATCGGCTCTCCGCAAATTGTGTGTGCACAAGATGCAGCTTGCCTTCGACAATCAGATTTCCCGTCTTAAGACGGCAGGGTTCCCTGACTCGATGGTAACGCCAGTGGTGGAAACCCTCCTGCAGAAAGTAAAAGGACCTAGGGGCAAAGCAAGGGTTAGGACGACTACTATGGCCGTAAGACATGAAGTGGTGCCGTATATTCACAGGGTCGCTCACAACCTAAGGAAGCTCGCAGGCAGGTTTGGAGTCCCCCTTATCTTTTCAGCCCCTTTTAAGCTGGCGCGGCTCTGCTCCAGCACCTCCCGTGATCCTAAAGGAAGGCAAGGTTGTGGTACGAACCACACCAAGGCGTATGTAAAATGCAATGTAGGAGTTGTGTACGAAATCCCCCTGGCGTGTGGCAAGTCCTACATAGGGCAGAGTGGACGGTGCCTAAATGATCGAGCCAGGGAACATGAACAAAAGTTAACGAAAGATGAATTGGCGCACTTACCTGCGCACTGCAATGCCTATCGTTGTGCACCTCTTTTTGAGGAGATAAAGATTCTGGGGAGAAGCCATGACCAGACTGCACGTGAACTGATGGAGGCTTATCACATAAAAAAGAAAGGCCAAGACTGCGTTAGCGATACCTCTATTAGGTTGTTTCAATCGGAAATAGATTTTTTTGATAATTGGTTGCCACGCTAAGCTGATGTATATTCTGGTTTGCTGCGATCTGCGCATGTTTTATTTGCCTATATATGCCCAAGGGCTGCTGTGAATAAAACAGTTGAAAGTTACCGCCCGTGCTGTTTATGTGTTCTCTCCCTCTGTCCCCGTCTTTATTTGCGGTCAATGTGATATGTTTTGAAACCCCCTCACCAACACATTCAATATGCCTTTTTCGGCGCCGCAACCCAGGGTATCGCCATTTCTGGATGCCGCCGTAACGACACCTACGATGAGCGACTGCGGCAATGCCCCTTGAAAGACCATGCCGCTGTCTTTCCGTCGCCCCATACATTGCACCGAAGACTCCTCGTCGCCATCTTAACTACTTCAAAATTACTCGACATATTGCTTCTATACTACTCAAGTCACTCTTTCAAGTATGAGTTTTTTTTATTTTATTTTGTGTTACTCGCGCACTGACCGCCTGGCCATCTCTTCTAATGCCACAAGAACATGCCGCCAACGATACCCCTAAATGCTTCCTAACCTCCCGCATCCCCAACGCGTTCCCAGGCCCCCGTCTTTCTTCTTCTTTCTCGCTCTCTTTATTTCTGTCTTTGTGTCGCCCTGGCTACACCTCCCCTCCCCCTTTCTTTTTCTTTTCTTTTTTTCTCTCAGCCTTTCTTTCTTTTCTTTTCTAGCTACGCTCCCATTCTTCCGCTCTTGTCCCCCCGTCTTGGGAACGAAGCTCACAGACGTCGGACGACAGCGCTCGTTTCCTCTGAAGTCTCTCCCTTTAAAACCAGCCGCGAGCGACAACACCCACATGTGACGTCACTGCACTAACCGTTTAAAACTAACATGCCGAGGATGACGAGGCCGCCTTTGACGAAGATAGGTCCTCCTATCGAAACGTTGGCCAGCCTTTCTGAGGCACCTTATCCCTGTTTACAAACTTCATACCACAGTGTGCTATTCCATCTGTCAGCCTCTTTCTTGATTTTGGATTATATTCTTTGGTACTTTTGCTTAGGACATCTTACAAATCAGTCTTTTTGTCAAATTTATTAGACGCAGCATTTTCGAATTAGGCAAAATGTAGGAACATGGTGTGCTACGCAAATAGAACTAGAACTATCCAAGTACGATACGTAAAAGAATTAGGGTTATAAATTTATTTATCTTTTTTTACGAAATAAACTGCCACTTTGACGTACCTTTTATTTTTACTTTTTAGTAAGCTTTCGAAAGCTTGCGGTTATTGACTTTAGTTACAATGTTCTACAAGGCGCCAATTAAAATGTTCACAAAGTTTTGTTGACATACGCCCAGTAGCGTTTTATAGAAACATGTAAACGCAAAAATTGCGTGCTGAGTAAAAGACATATAAAGGGGTACCAACTAGCTTGATTTATCAAAGCTCCCGTGATTATATTACTTTTCGAGGTGAACATTGCAGTGGTATTTTTCTGTTTCTTCCGTCTTTCCTTGCTGTTTAGCTTAGGCACTCAGTTTGAAGTGTTTTCTTTTTTTTTTACCAGCCGCGAGTCCATAAATAGCGTGCGCATGAAAATCCACAATTGGGTAGGAGTGACCCTTAGCTGCCTTAACTCGCTTGTACAATAACGGTTCTTTGTGTTCTATCCATTTGCCGCACAAAAATTGCATGAAATACGTCTTTCACAGATGTGATATGCTCTCCCAAGAGCGCGCGCCACCACAAACATACAAAACAGGATCACACGAGAGTTTCAGAGACCTACCTAATGTCTTTGAGATGCACTGTACCGGGTGCTCAAAATCAAGCTGTATAGTTTCCTTAAATTTAGGCACTTGGAGGCACGCGAAGACCGCCTCTGCAAATAAGCTATGTGGCCAGGGGGACACAAACTGAGATGAAAATTATCGCTTTCAGCAGCGCGATTCACTAAAATTGAATAATGAGTTTTTTATTCACTGCAGTGGGCGTGTATGTTTGTACTCAAAAGTTAGAAGCAGCCGTGCTTCCACACAGTTTCACTTGAAAGAACTCTTCTAGCAGGTCTGTGCTCCGAGACTAAACGCCGCACGCAACAGTCGCGTTACATAATAGAGAAGCTTTGCGCTGATACTCACTCTCTTGCATGCGTAATCATGCAAATGACAATCGGAATTTGGAGTCGGATCTCTCAGAGCTAGAAGAATTCTTCCAAATGATACTTTGCTGATACTGGGCCCTGTCGTTCCTGCAAACTTCTTAATCTCATCCGCCCACCTAACTTTCTGCCGCCCCCTGCTACGCTTCCCTTGCCTTGGAATCCAGCTCGTAACCTTTACTAGTGTTAAATGTTAAGCTTTATATATATAGAGAGAGTGAGTTCAAAATTTTTGCTATCAAATAAACGCGAAATCCGAAAATTTATACTTTCGGGCACACAAAATTTCAACCCAACTGAAACAGAGAGAGAAGGAATTTTAAGAAAAGAGTCAAAATTATTGCGTTCACAAGGCGAGGCACAACGTGTGCACAGTCGTGCACTTGAGTAAGTTGGCTTCAAGAACTTATACTCGACTCCAAGCGTCTTAATTCCTTTAAAAGGTCACCCGTCAAATGTATTTCTGCTTTGGCTAACGGCGCCAGAATCTCCTGTGTGCCTTGAGACTGTTCTGAAATATGTACAGAAGGAACCTTGCGCTTCTCGGCGAAAAAAAATATACGGATTGCCAAGAACGGCTACGAAGCTCCGTTTCCAACGTAGGGAACTTGTTAGCATCTGCGCCAGCGTCGTTCTGTTCCAGGAGGAGCAATTCCGACACTGTTAGCTCAAATTTTCTTTGACATGCTGCCATCAGACTGGTTTCTAAAGCACGGTTTTCCAAACTGGGCGGACATCTTGAATTCGAGCAGCCGTTTCTTCTTTGCTTCTCTTTGCGCAATCGTCGTTTGATTAAGCAGCCATTTCGACAGACTCTTACGGGGCACATGTGCAAGCGCAGGGCTCTCACTCCCAATCAAAGAACTCCAAGTCTCGGGGGCATTGCACAATGACTCGTTCGCATCTGCGTTATTGCGTTTCCTTTTGTGGAGACCGAGTCAAATACCATGGGACTGCGTGACCGTCGACAGGATTCTAATCTGTGGCTGAGCCTAAACGAGTGTCGACAGTTTAGGAAAGCACTGAACTGCAAAAAATTATCCAGTAGTCTCACGCTTGGATTATGGTTTGCCCCTAGCCAATTTGACGGAGTTCTTCCATTTCTTCTTCCCGTCAGTTGTTATTTTTCACTGATACCGTTTCTTAGTGTAGTAATGTGGGTTATACGAGAGATGCAAGAAAAGCCATGCTAGCGACGACAAAGACGGCGACGTGCTCGAGAGTGATTTTTGCATAGTTATTCATTTCTAAGTGCTTATCTTATTTTGAAGCACCTGGTTCTTCGCCAATCCCTGAAGGGGCTAAGTGCCGCTAACTCTAACAGTCTACATTTGCTTCTCCAGAGTCAAGAGAAAACCGAGTTTCAGCACAGATCTGCATTTCGAGGACGACTGTACTACTCCCAATGAAAACTTCTTTGTTCAGTGAACCACGAAAATATAACATTTTTAAAGTCCAATGCAGGTAAATAGATGTCAGACGCCTCTTCGAGACAGCGGCTGCGGCTGTGCTATAAAGTTTTATAAAAGGAAAGGAAACGCAAAGCGATCAGAATTATTAGAGCTACCTACAAAAGGCAGTTATGAAAGAGTTAGTGGAAACAGTTGACGGAGCTATTGAATTCACAAAGCACGTCGTGGCACGGCTTTTGACATCAGAACACACTATTTCAGATCTTCTTGTTTATAAGCCGCGAAGTATCAGAAGCCTGGACAATGCAACCATTTAAAAATTTTCGCCAAACTGATAGAATTATGTCAAAAGAAGTGCATAGAATAAAAATAAGAACAAATGAAACGAGTAAAGGAGAGGACACGTAGACATACGTACAACTAGCTTACAACCCTTGTTCTATATATTCATGTTATAGTCACGCTGAAGACCCAGACAGTAGGAAAACTATGAGTAACAAATTTAACTCTTTGTTGGTCGAACAGGCGAACCTTTAATTGCCCGGAACAGCGAGTTACACTCAAACAACAACAATAGCACAGTTGATGTTTCTCATCATTTTGATCAACGAATCTAAGCACGAGATCGTGGGATGTGGCGGCTGTGGCGGCCGCAATTTGATGAGGGTGAAATGCAAGAACGCCTGTGTACCGTGCGTTGGGCGCACGTTATCGAGCACCATGTAGACGAAATAATCTGGAGTCCCCCACTATGGCATGCCTTATAATCGCGGTCCTGACACGGAAAACCTCAGAATTTAATTTAATATACGGGTCAGAAGCATCGGCTATTTATACATGGCTCGTGGATAATTCTAGCGTACTCGCTGGTGCTAGCGCGCTTTCCAAAACGTACAATGATTCGCATCTTGCTTGCAATCCGATCACAAGTTTTGGTGACTACACAGACGACAGACCGAATCGACTTCAATAATCGATAATGTACTAATACAGGCAGGCGTGTCTTGCACCGTGCGACAACGCTCAACCTTTGTTAGCAGGTGAGAAGCGGTCACCGGAAAAAGAAGAATAAAGTGCACGTGCTAATTTGTAAGCCTAAAATCTTATTTTTCTTTTTTTTCAATCACGTGCAGATGTTCAAGGATACACCAAATACATAGCCTGAACAAATAAGTAAAGTGTGGCGAAAGAAACAGGGACACTAAGGCCCGTATTCACAAACGGAACTTACTCTTAACTTATGACTTAAGTAGCCAGTCGATGCTTAACGCCTTTCATAGACAAATCTTGTACTTAAAGTAAACTTTAATCGACACTTGAGTGCCGGAAAGTAAAGTATGGTCATTGGCAACCTTAAGTGCGACTTTCGCTACTGTCGCCTAGCAAGCAAGAAGGCCGCCTGCTACGGCAGCCTCGACGACTTTGCCGATTTCGCCTGACGTGTGCGCAGTATTACGGAGGATGAGGCATACCGATACGTGTCGCCATTGCGGCCACGGTTTAAGGATCGACAGAATCCCATGGAAGTATACAACAACGCGGAATTCTCATGGCGGTACCACATTTCCAAGCAAGCGGTGCTATGGCTGTTGGAACTGCTGCTACTGGTCCCCAAAGACAACGAACGCGGTCACCCCGTGCCGCCGCTGCTCCAGCTTCTAATCGTGCTGCAATTCTACGGCGTCGGAACATTTCAGGTTGTCTCCGGGAACCTCGTTAATGTTTCGCAAGCAACTGTGTCTCGAATCATTGCACGAATGTCTAGAATGATTGCCGAGCCTTTGTTCCCGCAGCTCGTGAAGTTGCCAAATGCTGATGATTTGGCATCCGTAATGGAGGAGTTCTACACTATCGTATGGTGTTCTGGTGTAAGCCGGTGCATTGACTACACTCATGTACAATCATCAGAAGTTCCTGAGGAGATGACGCGGTGGTTTTTCACTGTCGAAAGGCTGCGATGGCGCGAAATGAACTGAAGGAGCACGGCGCGTTCTTCTTCTGAAAAGCTTGTTTTCCTTTTTTCCATCGTCCGCGCAGGTTGAAAACACGCAACGCGCACACACTCTCTGCGCAAGGACACTGCAAGTTTTCAGCAGCAAAACCAAAAAAGTCGGGACGTCGACACACAGACCTACAGTGGCTGCGAGAACCAACGTGAACTTGTGGCCAGACGAATTTGAGTAAAGCGCTAAAACCACACCATTCTTTGTATTTTACTCAGAAGAATGCGCGAGCAAGCACTGCAACAGTTATATCCGCAATACTCCGCTGCAAAAGTTATTTTTTTTTTGCGATTGCACCTATCGTACACGTAAAATATTTACGTATCCTCGACGCCAGACGACACACCTGACTCGAAAATTGTTACTTTCGAAAGTGATACTTAAGTGTCGTAATGGAAGTACTCGCCTAAAACTTTCCTAACACTTGTACTTTCCCCGCACTTATTGACGCCCTACTTAAGTCCTGTTCCTGAATATGGGCCTAACTGTGAACAAACAATGTTCTCGCTTCTTGTGTTTTGTGCCTGGGGATTTCACATAGAAGTGACTTTTTAATCCCACAGGTATTGATATTTGTGTATTCACACTACTACATGAATGCCATTGAACTAAATGTGCTAACGTGAAAACAGTTAGTTTCATTGATTGCACGTCACAGTGACTTGGCTATGGCTTTCTGCTATTGAATAGAAGGTTGCAGGCTCGACTCCCGGCCGTGGCAGGCACCCCTTCTAGGGGGTCTAAATGAAAAAAAAAAAACGCTCATGTAATTAGATTTCGAGGCACTTTAAAGAGCCTGAAAGTCAAAATTAAACCAGGACCTGCCATTCCTGGGTTCCTCGTAGCCCACTTTGCATTTGTGGGATGTTGAACTCCAAAAGAAAATTTTAATTTTAAAATGAAGCCTTCTTTGCATGCCCAATCAGATTTCGCGTGACTGTTGTCTGTTGCTGGGTTGGTTCGTATCTTGGTGGACAAGCTTGCGGGTAACATACATGAAGCTGATATGTGCTTCGCATGCAAGCACGAGCGAACGGGCTTCTATAACCTTTCTATGCTAACCGACAAAATAAAGTCAGTAAGCGCACCTCTACTGTGCGCAATATTAATAAAAACTTCCATCATAAAAGATTAGCCTATATTGTTGACTCACAGGTATCCCTAAATCACAATGACCTCTTAATGCCATACCGTATTGGGAAGTGCCCTCTACCAGAAGAATAAAGCCACTGCGCGTCGGTGGACGAAGGGGCGACTGCACGAAAAGCAGAGAAAAAGGTGAGGGAGAAGAGGGTTGCAATAGAATAGAATAAAGGAATAGCCTTCTACTTATGTTCTTCTTGTACGTACACGCTTGCCATTAGATATTGTTAGAAGGACAATTGAAGATGCACCCCGCGTCGGCGAGACAGAGAGTTGTTGAAGATGGCGTGCAAAAACTCAAGCCGGCGTCCTCAGCCTACACTTCTTATTCAGCGCCTGCCTCTCGCCGAAAGAGCATTCCAGTCACAACTTCTTTCTCAGCGCTGGCTCGTGACACCTATCGGCAATATGTGTCATTGGGTGTGGGCCTATTTTAGAGCGCAGCTCTTTGGCGTCCGTTCCTGGGTTTCGCGTCGTCGTCGGCGTTGTCGTCGGCCTCGTAACCAGCTCCGCCCCCCTTTCATCCCCCCAGCGCTAGCAGCGACCGACTGATACCGCTGGATGCCGCTGACGCCGCTAGAGAGTCAAGATAACGTGACTGCATAGAACACCGTCGCCGCCATGCAGAAAGAGGAGGAAAGGATCCCCCCCCCCCCTGTTCTTGTGTGGCGGATAGGGTGCTCTTCAGTTGCCGACGCGCCGGTTATTTCACGTAGGCCCCGGCACGTCGACGAATACGTGACCACCTTCCCACGGCTAGACCTGGTTCTTAGCGCTGCGGAAGCGAGGGTATCATATTGTTTGTGTCGGCATCGGCGGCGTTGTCCCTGAAACCAACTCCGCAGCTGGGGTTGACTCACTATCGGCGTCAGCGGCATCAGTCAGTCGCTGCTATCTCTTCCCTCCTCCCTTTATCGTGTTGTCCGCTTGCTGCGCGCGCTTCTGCCCCCATCGTTTGCCGCTGGGTGTACACGCCGCCCCCCTCCCCCCTCTTCCTGCGAGTCTCCGGTTGTCAAAGCGCCGGCTCGAACTTAATTCCTTTCTTCGCTCCTCCTCCAATGCAACCCCTGTGCGGTGGCAATCAGAGAGCCAGATCGGTGGCGGCGGATCTGTATATGTGCACCGCCCGAGCCGAAATTGCCGCTGCCGTTCGCCCTGTGCGATGGCAATCAGAGAGCCAGATCGCTGGCGGCTTGACATAAAGACAAACAGCAATTTCCTAACACTTATGCGGGAGAACATCCCGTTCCTCTCGCTCGTAACGCGTCCCACGGCTGTGACAACCTCGCGAGGCACTTGTATAGATCTCGTCTTTGAGAATCAAGCATTGGTGTACCAAGTCGAACATATATCAGTCTATTTCTCCGACCACAAAGCTTCCTTCATGACTGTCAAGAACTGTTAGTGGAGTCTTTGTTAAAGGAATACGTGTGAAAAATAAAAAAAAAATTCTGTGATAGCGCATACATGTGTTGCTCGATTTCTTTGCCTCAATCTATCGAAAAGGTGAAACAGCTTATTTGCTGCGCTCAAATTTCGCATTAGGAAGTAACGTAATCGTCGGTAATTTTTTCAGCAATCCTTCAGAAAGTGTAGGCTCTGGTGTGACACAAGAGGTACAGAATCCCGAAATATAGCTAGATATGTGTCGTAGGTTTCGCTGCGTACACCTGTAATCACCACTCTTTCCTCAACAAGCGTCATATATCGTCTTCGTCCATGCGGCATGACTGCGTAAAGGTCTCACTCTGTCGATCCGCCTGATTTCGCACATTAGCACAGCTTGCGAGTGGCGCTGTGATAAACACACCAATTGAAGGAGATCAATGTTATTGCCGTCGTTGTGGATTAACCTAAAACATTGCATAAGCTTGCACGTTTCACAGGATGAAAGTAAAGCGAATTGTGCGCATCACTATTAGTTGTGCAGCATTTGAATTCCCACCTTACTAAATCTGGCTGCACTTCGAGAAACCTTCACTTACATTCTAAAAGAACCCGCGAGCTCGTCAGTCATAGTTAGGGACTCACGTGCTGCCCTGTCTTCCCTAAAGCTCCCACGCGCCGAGGACCAGCTTATCTGCGACATCAACTTCATGCACACCATCACCTGTGGTATACATGTAGCACAACGCTGCTCTGCAGAGGCTGCCTTCTCACCGAGAAGTAGAGGGCAGTGTACATGCAAACTGCATTGCGAGTTCTACACGCAACCCTACAGAGCTGATCCCCATACCTTTCCCTAGGAGTCATGCATCTGTTTAGTTTTGCGTTGAGGGCGCAGCGTGCTGTCTAGGCCGACTCAAAGCAGCAGTATATGGATCTATGTGCACTTACGTTCCTGCGGGCGAGTTTCGCATACCGCGTTGCCCTACAAAGCGCGATGGGGCATGTCGACATCGCATTAGTTCAAATGTGCCAATAATTAAATATTTACTACTTAAAATTAAACAGATAAGATTAGCATTCTGCCCTGTCTGCACCGCATACGGCAAGACGAAGCCCACTTAATCTGAGCTTGTAGGCTTGAAAGAATAGTTTTAATGTCCTCCCTGACCATTCATCAACGACGGTCGTCCCTTAAGCTACAGCCCATCTTTGGAGCTTGGACTAATGCTGTCTGATCACGTCGCACAACGAATGTACCTCTAAACTTCCTCAGAAATATTGATCTCCATGACTTACGTTAGCATGTTGTGTGTTTTCTGGTGGTGTTTCTTTTGGTGCCGTGCACTGTGCATCTAACTTATTTTTCATTATACCCATCTAGCGCAGTGTGCCAAGCAGACCTCTCCAAGATTAAAAAAAATAGCATCTTGTTTCCACTAAAGATTCGCTTCAGACAGATTCCAGCATGTGCGTTGAGTCTGCAAATTGACACGTGCACTTGTTTACCTTTATTGGGCGACCACGTTTCACCGCCTAAAAAATGTTGTCGCACAGCACCGGACGCGCCTGCATGTATCGGAATTTTCTGGAATGCTATCGATGGTTCAATGCTCTGTCTGTGACCGAACATTGTGTAATCTGATTGCTTGTATTCGCAATGCGAATCGTGTAGAAATTTGTGGAACACACGCGGGCCCCAGCGATTACTCGGGAACATTCGACGACTGATGTATAAAAGCCGACGCGCTTGACCCGCTGATCAGATTTTCGACGATCGCCGAATGTGTTCGCCGCCATCGTTGTTCTTTGAGTTTAGCCTACTTTTGAGGGCACAAGTTCGCCCAATAAAACGCTAGTTTCGTTAATCAAAGTTTGGCTGCGTTTTTTACCGTCACTACTACGCGACAATATTTTGTTTTTATTTATTCATGTGTTCTGGATTTTGTATATCTGCTGTGGCTATCCAAACGCACTACTTTCGTGTTCCGCCCTCTCTCTGGCGATAAATGGCCTAGTATTTGTTTTTGAGTGTTATAATTTCGGTTTCATGTGCACAATTTGCAACGAAGAAAAAAAAGAAGCTGCGCTCTTGATATCCCATGAACAGTCGACCTTGCAGCTAGTTCCATGACACATCAGCAGAGAGAGAGAGAGAAAAATTGGCTGAAGGCTTAGCTTGGATAAGCCTGGAAGATTGCGAAAGCAATACCCTTGGCTGCGCCTTGGTTCGGCTGATGGTGTGGACATGGTTGCCCTTTGTTAAACTTATTGCCATACATCACCCGACATAGCGCAAGGCAGCGCGCCGACCACTGCGAGGAGCCGAGCTGTAGCCCCATTTATCCTCCTAGCGTGACATCACACCAGCGAGCGCCCTCTCTCGGTAGCGCCGCAGCAGCGGCGCGCAAGGCTTCGCCTCCACCATCGATGCCGCGAGCTGGGGCCCCGTCTCTCGGTCTGGCGCGACGTCACACGGTTACGTGACGTGCAGCTGTGTAAGGAGGCGCCACAACCACCGATGGGCCGAAAGTGCGAGCAGTATTTCTTTCGCAATAAAAAAAAAAGTTGTGGGAAGGTATTCCAGTTCTTGTATTCAACCTCAAGGACTCTTTAAGCCCTGATCTTACTCAGTAGCGATGCACAGTACTCAGAACTCAAGTCCAGTGCGTAGTAGTTTTGTTACTTTCAACAAAAAGCTTTATACAATACTTCGATACCCCTATCCTAAAAGGCGCGCGATCTACTCTTCAGCTAGCACTCTTAGAGGGAAAATATAATGATTATACTTGGAATGCCTGAACTACCTGCGTAGGAAGAACGCTATCCGTGATATGTGTCGATGCGACCAACGATGAATCATCTCAGTACAATTATCTCCAACTACGCCCTTACAATTTATTTCTCTTCATGAAAACAAAATAGAAGTTTGAGCACATTTGCTCCTTCGAAGAAACTGACAGGTAATTAACACGCTCTTTGGCTCATGCTATGTCTCTTATCAAAATGACATATGGTACTTTTCACTGCTTCCTGAAAGCTCTCATTGGGTGCGTAATAAACGCCTCTCGATTCTCATCTTAGATCACCGGAACAAATACTATCATACAAAAATAGGCAACACTTCTGAGAAACAAATTTTCTCATTTCCTTGTCGATCTTTAACGACGGCGTTCATAGACTTGCCTGCGTGAGACCAATAAATTCAAATGAAGAAAGAAAACCCTAAGCGGGGCGTTCGTACGAAAGAACATTATCTGCGGGGCTCAACTACTACTGGACTAAATATTGCAGCGGTGTTAAATACGACCGCTTATATTCGGTCCCTGTCGAGTGAAAATTAAATCGTTTGTCTTCGCTCACGGGAAAGTCAATTCCGTACCGCACTGGTGCTGGCGGGTGACTGCGGGGCCGGTCCTCCACAACGGTTCGATTGCAAAGTTGAGATGATTATTCCGAAGATCTCATTATTTTATGCATATTGTATAAAGACGTAGGAAGTAGATTGGCTGCCGTCAACTTGATTTTCTCCAAATTTGAGCTTTTGTAGAAGCTTGGAAAAAAACTGAAGAAATCTTCGACGAACAGTCCCTGACAGAAGACAAGGCTGAGTGACAGCCTGGGTATTGTGAACTATTATATTTCTGTCGAAGCTCATATTTATTGGTTTTTCTAACTTCGATATGCCTATAGTGCACCTACTAGGATAGATTAGGTAATTTTAAAGTCAATGCTAGGAGATATTAATTCTTTGTTTTCTACTGGTGTTCTCACTCCGCAGGCGGGCAGAATATATTATAGAGCATATATTTACCAATTTACGGGGACAAAACAATTTGGCTGTTTTATCGCTAGTTTATTAATATACGCATTAGTTGTTACCTCTTTACGAATGTTTGCACTTTGCGATTCTGACTTAAATGAACTTTTCCAAATTGGAAGAAGAAGCACTTCCAAGATCATCTGATGACTCAGGTGCAACGACTTGCTATTTACAAGTTTCTGTTATAACATATTTCTCTAAAATCTGGGGTGCTGACCGGCCCCAACTAAGCAGAAAATAAAGTGGGCAATATACTTAGAGTTAGGTAATACATTTTGCTTATCTGGTTGCCCTTTTGAATGAAAGAAATGGGCGCTTTATTGAGAAACCGACCATAAAAGAGTGATTTGCACTTTGCGTTCAGCATGCGTGCATTAATTTACCATGTTTTTCCCCCTATTTTTCTCTTTATATTTTTCTATTTCCTACCGCAACCAGACGTTTTTCTGACTCGCCTCCCTGCCTTTATCTGTCCTTTCCTCCTCCGCCTACTCGGACCACAGACAATTTGGGAGCAATTGTCGCTCCAAACAAACAAACAAACAAACAAACAAATTATGAACAACCGAACAAATGAACAAAATAACAAACAAAAAAGCAAGCTAGCAAACAAAGAAACAAACAGACAAAAAGCCTGATGCATGACCTGATATAACCTTATCCATAAATAGCATGGTTCTCAGTGTGTGTGAATAAAAGCTGCAATACATCTGTGAACACCCTCAGCAACTGAGTGGTTCAAAAACGAGCTTTTCAGCAACCTTAACGCTCACGAGCGCAGTGAAAAAAACCGAGGGCAAAAAAAAAATTTGATTTTCAAAAAATCGTGCAAAGAACAGTTCCTTGGTTACACGACTTCTACGTACAGAGTGCGTTGCACTGTTTCTGGTGTGCAGGCGCTGGTGCGCTCAATAAGGTTAATCGTCTCAGGAATAATATTTTACATTGTTATTGATACATTAGCGTTCTACACTTGGTGTAAAATATTCTCCTAGATAGTGTTCGTTAAGTAAAGAGTTTTACTTATTATTCACCCTCCCTCAACCTACTGATGGAAGCAAATATGAGCAAAACGTTGTCACAGATTAAAGTTTACAATAATCGCCAAGTGATCGCAACAGATTTAGCGATTGCCGACAGATATTGAAAGACATTCAACTTTCGAAACTCTATCGACACTGACGTTCCTCACGCTTGTTAGCGACAAAAAAACTGCAATCGATGCCTGATGCACACAACTATACACTGGTTCAACTTTTATGAAGGTGTGCTTGCTGAATGTTTGTATCTGAGCCTCGGGCCCGGATACAGGCAATATTTAAAATACATACGTGCGCGCACGCCTTTTGGTTCTAAGTCGCAACTTGCATGCCTAACTTTTCGCTGCTGCTTTTGGAAAGGTCTCAAGCTCTGAGTGGTCAACATGATTTAAGCACGCTTCCGACATAGCGCATTCGGCTCCTGAACTTGCTTGCTTACTTGCTAGTTGCCTTTTCTCTTTCTTCTTTTTGCAAAGAGAGCTCCCTCTTTTGTATTTAACGCCGCCTCTCGGAATGCGTTTGAGGAGGGAGGAGTGCGGTACAAGAAACTGAGTCCGGCTGCGCTGTCATGCCAAACTGCAACAAATGGTCGGCGATCGTCGTCTGTCACTGACGCTGTCTCGACCGGATATTAAGCCGCCAAGTTATCGCCTTGGATGCCCACCTAAAAGCGAGAGTGCGCCCAGCCCTAGTATATCAATCGTGACAATGAAGTTTCGATTATTTGGCGTCGCTCTTAAAAACATATTTTTTTCCTCTCAATACTCCAATCGAAGAATGACTGTTAAGAATATCCCCACCTGAAGTAGACCTGCGTGGTTGCTAACCCACTGCTGTAATTGTAATTGTCAAATTGGGTATGTGGTATTAACGTGTAAAGCCATGACGTACTGGGGCTATTGAATCCAGTCGGATAGGACATCGCTTAGCATGACGAAATCACCTTTAGTTCTCAGTATTGATTTAGACTTATCGTGGAGCAACCATGTGCAATCCCTGAAAAGTTGGCTGGCTAATCTCTGCCACCCGTCAAATTCCATGACCGAAGAATCTAGGCAATCTCCGCGAGCACTATGCCGCCATTAAATAACGTTCTTTTCCTCGGCTTTCTGCAGTACGATTTGTAGTATACTTATGGGCTCTAGCGAGCAACTAAATACCTCATCGTCCTCGCTCGAAGTGCGTATGGCGGTAACTACCTCAATTGCTCGAGACCACCCCATCATGGACCCTATTACAAACCGCTAAATAAGAGAGAGAAAAAGGGAACAGTAGGCAAGGTAGGGAGGTCGAACAGACCGGTTTGTCCGGTTTGCTACCCGGCAATGTCGGTAAGAGAAACGGGAATAGAAAGACATAAATAAAGAATGAGCGTAGAGCTCACAACTGGTGTCGAGACATGACCGACTACATGCAGCCTACTCTCAACTTTTAGTTTACATAATTGTTACACCGGAGAAAGTAGACGCTTTTATAAAGACTTCAGTTGGACGTGACGTTCAAAAGGCTTAAGCGTTCCACCAAGGGATGGCCTACACACGGCAGCATGTAACCAATGCAGTAACCAGAAAACAATTCATAATATTCTGTCGCTTTCTGCTATGCTGTACATGGAGAGAGTGACTCTCCTCAGTGCTCACTCAGTTGAAACACGGGCCTCTGCCGACAGAAATAATGCTACAGAATCGACGTCACTCCTGATCTCATCACAAAGCCCGCGCAAGCGGAGTTGTATTCCTTTCTTCTCTTTTCTTTTCTTTTTTTTTTTGCTTTGCAGCCAACGTCACTTGCGAACGACTGTAGCACTCCTTGTAACCATTATTTTAATTCACTTTTCTTCCTTTTTTTGTAACACCCTATAAAGAAAGGAGGAAGACCGTCAACTGGTCAACCTCCCCACAGCTTCATTTCTTTTTTGCGCTTTCTCTCTCTATTCCATTCTCTATATAACTGTCGGGGCAGATCGAGCTGGGAAGTTTCCTGTACGATTGCACATACACACTAGCCTGCCGACTTGCTTGCCCTCACGCCCATCTGTCTGCCAATTCGTCCATTCATCCGTCCATCCATCGTTGCCTCTATGTTAAAGTATTCCAGTGTTGACTGCATTTCATTGCTAACTGTAAAGGGCATGAAAGACTGCTGCCATATATGCATGGGTAAACGAAGAGAAGTAGACTGCATCGTTGGTGACACAATGTTATTCTACACGAAGGCCCGAATTATTAAGCTCGCTGTAGGTCTCAGTAAAACCACGCTCAATTTATTCGCTTAGCTTTTAAAAGTACAGTTGGTGTGATGCCAAAATTGGGCCAGCCTTAAGTCACTTTAAATGCTTCATTTTATTTATTTATTCTGCCGGGTAGGGCGCTGATATAGCACTGATAAGGAAATAAAAAGTCCCGTAAGTTTAACGCACAAATTAAACTTTATTAGTTTTGCAATAGGGTATCCAGCCAGTATGCTACTATGTAAGGAATCCAATAATGCAATGCTTTATTCGTGGTTCAGCTTAATTTGGACGTACTTCTCACGCACATACATTTCTTTTTTCATTTTAACCAAGAAACTGGCTTCAGGGCTGAATTTAAGCCATTTGGGGAAATTCCCACAAGGTAATACGCACCGACGGCGGACTTTCCTTCTGTAGGACCTATAAAAATCAGAAGCACCCATGCACAATCATGCTGGAAAGCAAGAACAATTTAACATTAAAACGAGGAAAACCATGAGAACATCAGTCCAAGCTCTGAATGACAACCTAATGCCGGAAGCGATGGTCGCCAAAGAAAAAGAATCGCGAGCGAACACGATTAGAAACTTTTCTCCTTTCTTGCCGTATCGGCCGTTAACCGATCCATCCGAATGCACTCATAGAAGTCATCCTCCGGAAAACTCGAAGCCACCACTACCTCCTGCACCACCATTAAAGTTCGTCATCTCTCCCGTCCTCCCTTCCCGTGATGCACCCACCCTTCGCACGTCCATGACCACGTGCACTCGCACGGAAGAAGGCGCTAAGCCCGCGATGCGGCCGCTGGATGATTTGCAATCGTCGGGAGCGGCGGTCGCTCGCCCTGCATATGATTGGGGTCTTCACGAGCGAACGATCGCAGCCACCTCACGAATGGCCTGCATGAAAACTCTAGTCCCCCATCCTCTTTCTCCTCCTACTGCAGAAAGAAAGAAAATAATAAGTAAAAAAAATTAAACCCAGCGTAATGCTCGCTGCCAGACGCGCAGTCTTGGAAACCACACAGAAATGGAAAGTAAGCCTAGTACGCGCGCACGGTATCAGTGAAAGGCAGCCACCGCACATCGCCATGCTTCGAAGACCACTCCCCGCTGCCTCCCTTCTATAACCACGTGTGTGTCGCCAAACATGCGCTGTGCGTTCCTCTCATAAGTGGTTGATTTCGATCGTGATAAGTTTTCCTCGGGGTACTCTCGTTCCGTGACTTACCATCCTCCCTACGTAACTTGATAGAATTCCCCTTACTCACACTCTCTTGCTAAAACGCCTCCAATCTTGACGAGTTGGCGTAACTATCTGATCCCCGCTACCAGGATTCCAAACGAGAAAGTAGTGACATCTTTTCTTGCTTTTTCACTTGTCTTATTTCCTCCCCTGTATGCCTCTCTCTGCCTCTTATTAATTCATGCAAGTGCTATGCAAAAATGGCTTCCTACGTTTGAAATCATGAGGATAGTATGTTGGATGCCTCAGTGCAGTATCCTGAAACCACAGAAAGAGTCCTATAGTTTTACGTTTCCGCTAAATACTTTTAAAAATTAGAAAATAAATATCATTATGAAATTAAGAAACGTGACACTCTTTGGAGACCCAACTATTGAGGACGTAATCCTTTCAAAGGCTTTACTTCTCACTTTTTATTTCTTCCTTTTCCTTTTAAAGAGAAGAAAAATTATGAAGAGTCAGTGTAAAATACAAAGACTTACATCGGCTTGCCTATGAACCATTGAAATCCTAGCTTACGCTGACAGACGTTTGCATGGAAATTCCCTCGTTCTGTACTCTTTCGTCCTAACCCGATCTCATATGGTATGCGTGGAGGACCTCAATAGACCCGTTACTTCAGCGAGCGTGAAAGTTAGCTCTTGCTTTTTGATCTCTATGGTTAAGGCAGACGCTCGTAAAAGCTAACATCATGGCCGTGGGTAGCTGGAAATACGTGAAGCATTTACAGACATTTGAATTTTTTGTTCGCGGAAACTAGACAAATATCGGAAATCATATTATCACTCGAAAAATCAGTGATCCATTTATTCTTGAAGATACTTCGGTACCGACAAAGATATGCCATATTATCGCCAGTAATGCTCTTTAGAAAGTCACCAATATTTATACTTGCGCTTTCTCCGTCATGGCACACCTGAACTCCATAGCTCTTTTTGCCCCAGTTACAACGTAACTGGGGCAAAAAGACTCTTTCAAACAAGCTATTGCTTTCTTCCCTAGCTTCTTGGACACGGTGCCATAAACATCTTGGCTTAGCCAATGCGTATTTTATAGGAAATCATCGCCGACACTGTCCAGTAAAATTTACAAAGTATACGTTTTGAAAGTGCTGCGGTTTTCGACACAGCTGCATAACTGGCCTTCTTTTGTGTTTAACTCTGAGTCAATGTGAACAAAGTCGTCTTCTGGTTGATTCCACTAGCTAGCATTGGGAACAGGTTCACGGGATTAGCAGTGTCCAAGTAGACATAACTGTATGTATGCGAAGTATGGGTAGCTTGTCACCTGGTATAGGTAGAGAGGGGTTGTGAGTGCTTAGAAGAGCGTATACATATTTGGCATGCGTGTGTGTGTGTGGTGAATCCTGGCCTTCGCTAACCTATAAGCTCCTGACTAGGAGCCTGCCGATATCATTCAAAAGGAAAGTTTAGAATCAGTGCATTTCACCGCTGCTGACATACGGCGCAGAGACTTGGAGGCTGACAAAGAAGCTTGAGAACAAGTTAAGGACCGCGAAAAGAGCGATGGAACGAAGAATGCTTGGCATAACTTTAAGAGACAGAAAGAGAGCGGTTTCGATAAGAGAGCAAACGGGTATAGACGATATTCTAATAGACATTAAGAGAAACAAATGGCGCTGGGCAGGTCATGTAATGCGCAGACTAGATAACCGTTTGACCATAAGGGTGACAGAATGGTTACCAAGAGAAGGGAAACGCAGTAGAGGATGGCAGGACTAGATGGGGCGACGAAATCAGGAAATTTGCGGGTGCTACGCACGCACACACCCGCACATACATACATACATACATACATACATACATACATACATACATACATACATACATACATACATACATACATACATACATACATACATACATACATACATACATACATACATACATACATACATACATACATACATACATACATACATACATACATACATACATACATACATACATACATACATACATACATACATACATACATACATATTCGCTCTCACCCTGACTCGTCTGTAAGGGTGAGGGCAACAAAGGGAGGCGTAATTTCCTACCACGAGGGCGAGGGTGATGTGAGGACGTGATTCCCGTCGTCAAGAGGAGGGAGGAAAACTAAGAATCAGGGGGTTGGCCAGCCTCTACTCATGACTAGGATGTTCCTTCCTCAGCAAGCTGGCAGTACCCTAACAAACGTTTCTTCCCCGCGGCATTGTTAACACGGGATAGATTTGAGGCGGTCAGTAAGCTCGCTACCCCATGTCCAGGCCTTCCGCTGCACTCTGGTTGGCTGATAGTCATGGCTTTCCTAAGTAGGAGTTCTTCAGGAACACTTACGCATATTTATCGTGGCAAACCTATATACGACGGCTCAATGCCATTTTTGTGCCACATGAGTGCGTATTTTGCCTAACTAACAATCAGTGATAGTATAATATACGAAACACTTAAAGACTTCACAAAGGCAAGCGAAGCAAAACATGAAATAGCATTCCAGTGGATACCAGTGCATTCTAACCTTCCTGACAACAGAACAGCCGACGAAGCAGCACGACAAGCACACCTCAAAGATGATGTGGTTCCGCTCCCAATATCAAAGAATGAATTACTCTGCATTATAATTGCAACGTCTTTCAAAATGTGTAGAAATACGTGAGTTGACCAGAATTATAAGAGATCAGATTTATGTCATATTGAGCCGCTTATTGAATTAAAATTTTCATTGTCATTAGACAGAAATATGGAAACCCTCATTCATTGATTAAGGCGAGGCACTGCCTATACAAAACATTTCTTACACATAATTGGCCGTGCGGAAACCCCCGAATGTGACTGTGGATTTGTAGATGAAGATATATATCACCTCCTTTTAGATTGTCCACATCATGAGACGCCAAGATGGCGACTTAAATCAACCTTAATTACATTAGACCACAGGCCTTTTCAGTTTAAAGAAACTCTTGGGCGCTTGGCCAGCAACGTCCTTGCAGAAGAACGCTTTAAAAGCACTAAAGACTTTTCTCGAAGACAGCGGCATTGTTGGCCGGTATTTACGCTTTAGTTATTCCTTTCATCTCATTGTCGCTGTATATAAGTATCTGTTTGTGGATTATGTTATGTTGACTATTCAGTTGTGACTATATGTGATGATGCATTTACAAGATCTATGTGCCACCCGCTGACTGTGTTATTAGGCAATATCATTTGTATTTTTGAGACTTTCTTCTACAGAACTGTGGCGACATTTACCTTTTATATTGTATCTACCATGTGTTTTTTACGTCGTAGTGTTACTACGAAAACGTTGCGGGACAAGTCCTGGCGCCTATGTGCAAAGGTTATTCGATATGTAATCTTGAACCTTGTATAGTGTAAGATAGAACCAATGCAAGAGCTAAGGAGTAGCCGGCGCCTTAAATTGTGCGTCAACATCTCCTTATATCATATAAATAAAAAAAAAACTCTTGCTACGCCGGAGAAAAGCCTCCAGTTATAACGGAGGCGGAAACTACCGTTTATAACAATAAATATCCATATTTTCCACTTTCCTGATAAAAAAGAAACAAGCTAAGAATTTTTTATAGCTCGAAAGTTAACCCCCCGTGTTCACTTCGCTCGTCAAAAAATGACCGTCATCTACACTTCGCTCCATCAAGCAAGCATGCCATACGCTGCTCCCACAGCCTCATAAGTTATGCCCTGGACGCGGATCTGCATATAAGTTTCGTTCCCGGACAAAGCAATGTGAAACCCCCGGCCTTTCACTTGCCACTTCTCCTCCTGCCTACTCATTTTATCCATTGGGCACGAGTTAGGAAACTCCAGTGGATCTCTCTGTTGCCACACATACTTCAATTTCGGCTCAATATAGGAACGAACAGCGGCACACTGCGAAAGAATAATAGTTGAATCACAAGCAGAACTTTTACGTGAGGCATGAGACCATGGCTATGAAGAGGAGTAGGAGATAGCGTAGGAATGTATTTTCAGCTAGTCGGCTGTAGCACCGACTTGAGGGAGACCGCTCGGCATGGCGAGAATGGCGGCAGGAATGACTTCACCCGGCATCCTCCGACTACGTCACTGAGCTACCTGTACCCGCTCGCTGATCACAAAATCGATGACCGACGCTTAATGAAATGTTTTCGTTTCTTCTGTACTACCAGCATATCCAGAACCTCACCCCGCTTCATCTTGACGCCAACACGGGGCCTCCTGGGCTCCTCGGTGCTCATACCAGAATGAGTGATGATTGCTAGGTAATCAAGAGCGCATGGAGCCAATATTCGGCGGAGCTACTTCGTAATTTCTGCAACCGTGGCTGTATGCCAGCAGTTGCTAGGAACGCATGCGCTCTCTCGGAGTTTCGCTCAGAATCATTGCGCTAGCTTCCACGGACGCTTTCGTGCCAGCTGGCACTGAGGCCTGGTGACAACAGTCTAGGCAGGTGACCAGAAACGGGCGGCGGTGGCAGCGAGATCATAGTTCCGTGGTGGCTCCTGTTTCAGGTCTAAGAAAGAGAAGTGTTGCTCACTTGCTTTGTTAAGGTAAGTAACGATACAAAAGCATAAAAGACCTTGCAGCAATTAAAACTGTGTGAAGCGGTAAGTCTCTTATTGGTTACGAAACCATTCACAGCTCTCTGTCACTGCAAAGTTCTTTATCAACGCGTCAATTGTTCTCAATTTTACCAACATGATTCAGTCGACGAAACATCTGCTTGCCTTCGGAACTGTTGCGCAAGACAACAGACTAAAGAATACATTGGAATACCACAGCTAAAGGTATATAGGCATGGCTGGGTAGAAGTAATTGTGTAGCAGTGGGTATAGTGCTGATCAATTAGCGCACTTCTGAATATACGCATCTGCTAAGTTCTAAGCTACACATTCTAATATACGTTCTAAGTTATGCCGACCGGTCAACGTAGATATTTTGGCACAAAGCCCAATCTTCAGACTGTGCTTTCAAGGAAGACCGTGCGCAGTGCGTTTGCGTGAGCACTGCGTTCTGCGGCTGACGAGAATGGAGCATCCAGTTTTGGGTGAAGGTGTTCACCTTTCCTGTATAGGTACCGACACGTAGCTTCGTAGTAACCAATATTGCTAATTATTAGGGAGCAGCCGACCCCGTCCCTTCTCCTTTCTTCCTCGCTTGTTTGGTTACATTACCGCACATTCTCCTCTGTTTTGGTGGTCATGAGCCGGTACTCACCATGGCACCTTTCAATAGTTTCACTGACGAATGCTATAACTCAAGTAGCCTATTTTAATACTGACTCTATAGTATTGCTTCCCACATGTGGGTCTAAACTCAAACTATTGTTTTCTCGAAATAAATAGGCACCCGCCTAAGGTTTGAAAGGAAATAAAACATAAATGACGTTTAGGGATCGCTAGGGTCTGTTGTTCAGATTCGGAACCCGCTGGGATCCCGAAAGGTCATTTACGTTTTCTTGCCTTTCAAACATTAGCCGAGTACTTGTTCTATTTCCACAGTATATCACCCTCGCCTGAAGAGTTCTCGCCAAATAATGAACCAATGTATCGTTTCTATCCTCAAAAAAATTGTGTCGGATACTTAAGGAACACAGCCACAGTGGGGGACGTGAAACACCTTGTCCCTGCTGCAGTTAGTCTATGGGCACTAGGGTGGAGAAATGACGTAAACAAATGCCTCAGATATATTTGTTTATTCATTAGAAAGCTGACCTGCCTAACTTCTGGTCCAGGTTGTGGGCGTCTTACGATCTAATTTTACAATCATGCTTGCTCCCTATTTGTAGTGGCCTCCTTCATTCCGCAGAGGGTGCTCGAGCACTAGGATGAAGAAGCGACCCCCCCTTCTGGCGGCGCCCGAGACTGCCCTTCAATGCTCGACTACGCTGTACTCGACCGCTTGCTTCAATCGCCTGTGCTTGCGCTCTCTACGGAGATGGACACGTTCCGCCCTGGTCAAAGCAGTTACACATCCATTTGTCTTGCTGCCAGAATCTCAACGCCATGAACTCTACGTGTCAAACGCGAGGCTGCCATAACATAACAAGCTTGACATTTCAACAAATTATTTCACACGCTTAAGCCTCATAACACCTGATAAGCACTAGTTTGAGCTTCATGGATTATACCTAGAAACCTTGAGTGCACTCTCTCAAACGCGACCATTCCTGCTCATATAGACAAACGTACCACCGAGCTGCGCTTCTCCGAATGTCGAGCGAGCGGCTAAATTTACCTCTGATAGCGTCATTCATGACGCGACACATTCATGAACGAGTAAGAGTTTATTTTCTAGGCACAATGATACCAAACTAAAGCACATGACATCGATTCACGCATCAGGTGGCTTACATGCTTGATTTATGATACATCCTGTGGGAGCACTGTGGTGTCATCTTGCAATCATGTTTGCTCTTCATTCGCGGTTGGCCCAGTGTGGTCAAAGGGTGGGCGCGAATCAGCATCCCTCTGGCTTGCTGCCAGAGCCTTTTCACACAATTCTATACCCTGGGTGTCAAACGTGAGGCTGCCACAACAAAGCGAATTTGAAATTTCTGCAAGAAATCGCGCATATATAGGCCTCATAGCTCCTGATGAGCACTAGAGCTGTGTCCAATTTCATGTATTATAGCTACTATCGTTGAGGGAGCGCTTTCAAACGCAGCCATTCCTGCCCGGATGGACAATAGTACTGTCAAGCTACGCTTCTCTGAACGCTGAGCGAAAGGCTAAATTAGGCTACGATTGCGTCATGCGTGGCGCGGCACTGGCGCCATCTGTGCAAGCAACACCCGCATGATCATGTAATAGCTTCTTTTCTCTACACAACGATACCAAAGTAAGGCAGGGTAGTACGGTTGAAAACGTATAAACGGTAATATTATAACCTGTTTCGCTGCACATCTTTTTAGCAGGTAACACCCTCTGACCGATTTTAAAGATTTTTATGGTAAAAACAAAAGAAAGGAAGAGGGGGGGGAGGGGACAGCTAAAAGTTTTGTAGTCCCAGTACCACCGACGTGCTCTATTAAGACGTGCCACGTGTGCTTCACCAACGATAGGAAAAGCAGGCACGATCTTCGAACGTGAGGGCCCCTCCCCACAAAACCTCTTGTCTCCTCTTAGAATACTGAACATACAAACCACGCGTAACCCACTATTGTAATCCTTGGTACAAAAACTTCAAAGTGACCACAGGTGAAAACTTCATTGCCGTTATCGGATGCCAGGCATGCTCGCACAGGGAAACATAATACCTTTTCTTTTCTTTCTGCGCGATTTTGGACAGCGTTTGGCAACCCAGGTCCGCCTAGAGTAAATTGCCGGCGTGTAGCAATGGAATGAAAAGAATAAACGTGCACCCTTACGTGGTAGTAAATACATATCTCCACGACGGTAATCTAATACCCGTGACTTCTGAACAACAAGCTGGGCCGGCCGAAGGAAACATGCTTCCCTGAATACTAAGCTGCATGTGGTTGCTACGCGAATGTTCCCGCTATTCACATCACTAGGTTAGATCACGAGTTTGTTTGGGCCGTAACCTTGTTTCTCGACAGTGCCCTGAAGGTATAAGTGGCAGTGCCGGCCTGCAAAAAGGTAGCAGCCTTGTGTATAAAAAAAGGCCTCCCTTGCGTGGAGGAGAGTCATCGAAGATCATGCGAAGCATCCGCTAGTAGAGCCCGAGCAGGAAAGTACATGGAGATGGTTAGAGAAAACCAGACTTTTAGAAGTTAGGGGGAAGAAGAGCAGTTTTCGTGTCGACCGAGAAGGTATTGTCATAAAATCTTGCTTTCTGTTGTTTCCCTTTGGTGCACAATTACGTGGGCACAGCATCGACTCATTGCTGACACTCTGAGACGCCTGCACCCTTCCATGCAAACGAAGAGCCACTATTAGGTTTAGTAGTCAGTTAAGGGCAAACCCAAGAAACTTACAGCTCATTTCTCTTATTTAGCTACGACTCTCTAACTTTCTTTTTCTTCCTCAAAAACCTATGAATCAAAGGCAAAATAAGGCCTCTGTACCCTCATCATGCATGAGCACCAGATTATCCACCCAAGTCACTAAAATATAAATTGCACAAAGGGAAACATTAAAGAAAGGACTGGAAGGGAAGAGTTACCTCCACAAATAAACAACCAGAGGCTGGACTAGCAAATGAACAATACTGGCGCTTGGAAACGGCTAAAAATATCCTCTGACACACAAAAAAAGTTCCAAACCACCTAGGACAGAAAATATCCCAGCACTGTAAACAGGTCTATTGCAGATTTTTGCGTTTATAATTTTTATCTTCTCTTTTACTAGTTTGTTTTTAGGATTTATACTTAATTTCTCTATCTGACAGGGCAGTGACATTCTGCTCCTTTATGTTGCAGATTCATCGGACGCGCCGTCACCAAATTGTTTTCATAATTCAATGTCAAAGGTGGCATGCGAGAATAATAATTATTTGGAAGACAATGTTTTGGTGACAGCAGTGGGAACTTCGCTTACTGCGAAAGGTGGTGTTCGATGGAATGCTGCTTTTTGCTCGTCGCCGGTTCCAGAGAAGTCGAAAGCACCGATTCATGGACCGGTTTGCTTTGTACCCGCTTATCTATTTTCTCCCTCTCTTCACTGTTTGCATCGACAGCAGCGATGACCTCTTGCCACATCACTTCGCTCGTCAATGATTCGAACGTCTGTGCAATACCTGACAAAGCTAAGTATTCTCTGTCGTCAAGCTCTGGTTCTGCTGGAAGCCTTGCAGATACCTCATATACCTAGGTCCAGTTCCCACATCGCACTTGCAGCTTTCATTTACATCGCACATTTGAAAAAAAAAATAGATAATAATGCCTGACAGGGAAGAGGGACCGTGAGTAATAAAGGCCAATCATATTGTCAGGAAAAGCCACATTGATAAAGGTGGAGACAAAACATACCTAATTGTGCATACCACAGTACCACACCTCGACTGAATAAGACACTCCGCCTAAATAACGCTTCAAAGTAATATATACAACCAGGAACAGCTGTTTAAGAAGCAGACCTCTACTCCACTGCATTTGGATTGACGCTGAAAGCACTCGATTTCAACATATTCGATTGATATTGCCGTGCGCTGTAAATGAAGTTCAGCGATCCCCTTTGTAGAGGAACGCCGCTGTCAGTCACTTTCTTGAGTCGAGGTGCACTGTCGAATGCAGGAACATGCTGTGATACGTTGGCTTGAAATTTCTCCCTTTGAACTTCCCGTTCTGCGGTGTACAGCGGTGGTTTTACGGCGACATCGAAATGAACTGCAGTTTGTTTCATTGTTGGGGTCACAGTTGTGTGCTACTGCATGGCGCACACATGTGTAGACGATAGGTCAGACATAGTTAGTTTGATAACCTTGTTTAGTTATCGAAATACAAATGAAAATGTGCTCACCAGCGCAACTTACGCTCTCGGGGTTACGGCTGTATATTATATATATATACTTGCATAAATTCGTCCTCAGCACCAGTCGAGCATTATTGTGGGATGCGTTATTCATCTATATTGTTCGTGAGTTTCTGTGTGTAGTGCAGTTACCTGCAGGTGAAGATTCCTAGTAGGCACGACACTTAAGTACAATTAATTGATGGTGTTATAAGTAATACTAAACAGCCAGTCAATGCGGTTATTTTTCTCATTTTTTAAGCTGGAAAGCTGAAATTTCACCTGTTTGAACTGAAATGTGTTCTGGCATTGAAAGAAAAGAGCAAAACAGGAAAATATTCAAGGCGTTGTGAGCTACATCATTTGAAAAAGCTGCTACTTGCTGTTCTTTGGTAGCTTCTAAATGCATATCAAGAGCATTCTCAGTTACACTCTTTATGGTGTCACCCCTAGAGATTTCCATGCTATTATTGACCCTGGCGTATCTGTTTATGCCCACAGAAATACCATTTATTTGTGTAGTTTCTGACCTGTCTTTCAGCCGACTGGCAGGCGGGAGTGGTGGCTGCAGATGTACGGATTACCCGAATTATCCCTTTGTGTTAAACGTATTTCTTTCTTTCTGTTTTTCGCGCGGGGACCCTGAAAATGAACTTAATGTTTAAACATTGTTCCTGATTTACAGAAAATTAGACTTAACCGAGTTTTTCCTAACAGGTGTCTACGGTAATATGCATACTTGATACCGCCATACTGCTGCTCTACCAAAAAAATCAACAATTACGTGATAAAGGTTCATCTCCTTCGGAAACTTAATTGCATAAACAGCAAAGCCAAAGGAATTTGCACTGTACTTAAGGAAGATATTGAGAAGCACATTATTTTTTAATATGGTTTGGTTTTGGTTTACCGTTGCACAGTTTCTCGCTGAATATGCATTGAGCATTTCAGCGAAGGCACAGATTTCATTGATAACACGTCAGAGAAGTTAGCAATCATGAATTCTAAATGACGGTTGCACCTCTTCGGGTTCCTGCTTCCAGCTCTTTGTTTGGTTCATGCAAACCGTTGTCATTGTACGCTTCATTCAACCCGGAGCGGGCTTCCCCATGGAAACGTAGTTTAACTGCCTTGAACTTGTGAGCTCAGCTTATTGCGAACAACTTCGTACCTACTGCTTATATTATACAAGATGGAAGAAAATGACACAGCGTTTGCTATTAGTCGCAGGCAAAGTAAACCCAAGCCTAGATGGAACCTAGCGTTAAACCGTCTCTCCTGTTCTGATTGGTTTGGACTGTCGTCGTACGCGAAGCATTCATGAAATGCCGTATTAACTACGCTGCAACAGGCGCAACAGACCGTACTGCGGTTAATTGCGGCCTCTTTGACTGTGGGCAGGTACAGTATTTTTTATGTCCTGAACCAAACGTTCTCAGGAATATTCCGGATTTAAACGAGAAGACTAAAAGCACTACGCGGAAACCAACGTTTCTCGATCCTCGCCGGAAGCAGTTTCGCAAGATCGCACCAACTAAGGACTTGAATCGCTTTCTTCTTCATCTTTTCGTTTAGTGAACTTTGCAAATGCTGCGCATTTGTGTTTTTTCATGGGTATATTCTACTAGCTACTTTCTGAGATTCGTTTCCACGCAATCAACCGCATTCAAACACTTGCTTGCAAAACTATGTGTTGAAATGCTATCGTTCCTCTTTCGTTGGAAAGGGAGTTAATGCGTTTGCCGGTCGAGAAGAAAGCAGCCGGCTCGCTGCTTGAATCCTCACAAAAGAAGTTCGTCATTAGAAGTTCAAGCTTGAAAACTTTTTAGCGAAGTGTGGGTGAAAACTTTGTTTAGAGTGATTACGATCGCCAAAAAGTTTTCAATAGCGGTTGTGTGCTATACGGTAAAACCGTGGATGACATCAGTATAGTTTAGTGAAAAGCTAGAGCACTTGATCGAGGTCTTGGAGGCTATGTGCGGGCGCCTTTGTGCAGAAAAATGACCTTTACACTAATGAACAAAACATCATCACTATTAAACAAAACGCGATCATTATTATCATCATCTTCTTATGTTCACAGCCACACCAAGGCTCCCAGTAATCTCTACTTACCTCTGTCTTGGGCCAGCTTATGCCTACAAATTTCCTAGTTTTATCACACCACCTAGTCATATGCCGTCCCTGAATGCACATTCATTTTCTTAGCGCGCATTCTGTAAAACTAGTAGACAAGTATTTGTCTCTTCTATACAATACATGCCCTTCCTAACTCTATTTCTTCCTCATAGTGTCAACTACAATATCGGTGATGAGAACTCCGATGTCACACACATAAGCTGCGGGAAAGCTGCATTGTGCGCACGTTTGCCACCGTGGGTGCGAATCGTATGCCCCATTGACTTTCAATGTTTACGTCGGAACACGTTTCTACGTTATGTACTCCTGCAGCCGCCGTAAACTCTGGTCACGTGTGTAGTCACGTTTTCTGCGGATACCGCTCTCGCCACGTAATGTAAACAGAGGGTGACGTAACGGCCCTCATTCGTCCCTTGAAGCGCACTTCCTACGCGCTGTCTGCTCGGACCTGTATAACCGTGAGCATCGCCATACAAGTTTCTCTTCTGCTCTATAATCCCGCGGTTCCGATATACAGCAATAATCTACCCCGTTTCTTCTGTAAGCCACACTGCCACCTTTCCATCTCATGACGTTCAGCCTACCATTATAGTTCCATCACTCGTTACGCAGTCTGTAACTTTCTATCAAGATTTTTTGTTTTTTAAGGTCCAAGTTTCTGCCTCATGTATTAGTACCGGTACAAAACATGCACGGAAAGAAATTGTTTTGGTCGTTTTTCTGGTCTCGATGACGCCGTCTATCAATGGTAACTAATTGGCACATCATCATAGGCGTTTGCGCATCCACAGTGTTTAACGTAAATAGTCCAAGTTTTTAGTTGTAGCGTTCATCATTTAACAAAGAAAGTCACACTTTTGCCTGAAACACAAAGAAAGTGGCGATACCTAAAGCAAAGTACTGCACAGATACACGAAGTAAAGTCCGTAGTTTCTCCAGCCTTATATATTGTAGTAAAGATTTGCTTATAACTCAACTAATAATCATGGTGTCACGCGCACACAGGCAAGCATGATCAGTTCTCGCTCGAGGACCTCGAACACTCGCTATCACAACGCTGCCGTGGCGAAACGCGCTGGCAGCGAGGAGCGAGCCCTTCGTGCTGCTTCTCCCTTCACTACGTTTCTGAAGTTTGAGATTATGGGACCTCGAGCACTAGGCGTGCGGGAGCACAGTGGGCATGAAACGGCTCGCAATCTCGACCCATCCTTAGCATTTTTAACCACCGCAGATTATTTCCGCGATGTGGCGCGTGAGCCACGTATTCCATCCGTTAGCCGGACAGCCATGCACTGCCACTGCCGGGCTAGGAGGTATCTGCGCTCATCTTACGGGCTTATATTGCAGCATTATCATGAGTGTGTTAAACTGGCAAAGACAGTGTTACAAGACAGTGACGTGATACCGGCGCTTCAGTATCGATTGTCACTGCAGCTGCTTTTCTCATTCACACCGAAGTGACGAAGTTCCTGACTTGATAGTCCTCCAGGATCGAGGGTATGTACCATTTCTTACAGCTCGCCGCACGTTTTCCAAGTCTTCATTTTTGTCGTTTATTTGAGCAGTGAACGCAGAGAAATTGGCAATGAAAATGATAACCTCTATTCCCAGATTAAATATATTGTTGCACGCGAGCTTTGAACACTGAACAAATATTTCTTTAGAGAACACGATGCTATACTTGAGGACAACAGCCACCGACAATGCCAACCGCAAAGGCAAACAATACCCAATGCAAACATACATAACAAATTTGGCGCGGCTAAACGCGAGCCTGTTGTTAAAATATAGAAGAATTTGTTTTTCTTTATTTATGTGCAAGTAATAGCATTACATTGCGAGTACACTTTCTCGCCCTGCCGTTCCCGGCATGTAGGGCAGATTTGGAACAGCCAGAAACGCTTGCTCGCGGGCCTACAGGCCGCCAGGATACGGCGCTTTCCACATCAAGAAAGAGAAAGAGAAAGAAAGAGACACACAGCGCACTTTTAAAGGAGCAGCGGGCGTTTCCACAAAAAATTCTAAGGTGCGGAATAACCGGATCAATAAACAGTGAAGCAGCACACGCCATTTTCCTGGCTATCAAGGAAACGGCAGGCCATTTCATTTCATGGCGACTTTCTTATTCTTTTTTACCACCTGAACGAGAAGGCAGAACAGGATGGCGTCCGACGAGGGTATGTGTGGGTAGAGGACGCGTTGTGGGCTCAGGAGGGAAAACAGGGTGCACCAAGTTTGAGTTAAGTATAGAACAGAAAAAGAATCCATAACTGAGGCACGGAAGGAGCGATGTAGGGCGTCGAAGGCGCTTTGTGGTCGGTCAAGATAAGAGTCCAGAAATAAATAAATGAAAAGGTAGAGGCGGAGCTGCGAAAAGGAAATTACTCTTTTGCGATTGGGAAACCGGCAATAATTGAAGACTCCACTCAATAGCCTCCGGACCACAGCGACTGCAAGAAAACAATCGAAGTGTCATTGCTTCAGAACACTCGCGTAGAAACAAAGCGGCGGGGGAAAACGGCACAACTGCTGGCGACACGAAAGCCGGCAGTCGACAAGCGGTGCTGCCGGGGCAAGCAAAACGCACATACAATATTCAAAACACAAGGCTGGAGAAAGATTCAGTTTTCTTTGTTTTTTTTGTCGCTTCTACGCTTGTTGATGCATTTGTACTTGGGTGGAAAACAGCTTTTGTGTATGTATGTATGTGTGTGTCCATTGGACGGACATATCAGCGAAGCGAGCCATCAAGGTTCTTAGAATATTTCTTTAGCACAGGCTTAAATTCAATGCTGTAAACGGTCCCTTCGGCTAACAACGTGTATATAGTCGCAGCCGGCTGTATACCTCCTCATCATCAATCTTCACAACCCTCTTTCTTTCCTTCGTCTCCTTCTATTGGATCATAGTAGCCGGCCAGAAGGTTATTATTTCAGGCCCACATCTCTGAACTTTTTAATAAATTTTCCTCTATGTATTCAGCATGTCTGAATGTATAGAAGCTAGTGTTGCTTGTTCTGGCGTTTCCGCTTTCACTTACTGTGCTCATGGACGGTGCTGCGAAAACTGTTTCCTTGCCCGGTCTACCTATCACATGTGCTAGGTGCACCAGGGAGCAGTTAAGTAACCTCCCGCTCCTGCAAGGTTGCCGTTCGCCGCCGTTCTGAGAAGGTTGCCGCGTGTTCTCCACTCCCACGGAGCTGCTGCTGACAGGCGGAAACACAAGTCCATGCTAGCGTCGGCTTAGAAACAGCTAGCTTCGCCGTAGATGAAGGCAGCATCGCATTTGCAAAGGGAAGCTTTCTTTTCCTACATTCCCGCGTTTGGCGTGGCAGCCTGGCTTCCGGCTGCTGTTGGATAGGTCGCTGTCTCGGCGAATAGATTTGAGGACATACATTTAAAGGCTTTATGCGCTCCGAGTGAGATTACCAAAAACCGGGCTGATATAACCCTTTTATGCTGACCAAGTATGCTCGCGTCTGTTCTGCGTAACAAAAGATAAAACCTGAACACGTGATGTCGGCTCAAAGGCACCGATCTGCTCATGAAATACTGAATTATATTTAACAAATTATTTCATTCACTATATTTTCATTCATTTAGCCACTTTGTAAATGCCACTGATGGTGTGCCCGTCTTTATCCAATCCTCCAGAACGTAAACGCCCCACTCTGATTTTCACATAAAACTTCAGCATATAATGTCGGCTCACATTTATCTCTCAAGCACACCGATCTGTTAATATAATGGTGAATTATATTTCACCGATTCACCATATACTTTTATTAATGAGCCATTCGGTATATTCAACTGTAACACAAGCGATATAGAATTCCAAAACGTTGCTTCCTACGTGTCGTACTTTTTGGTACATACACATGTCATCACCATTCTTCCCTCTACAAACATCATACATCGCATTCGCATTGTGATGCTGCTGCGTATACGTCTGACAGTGTGCACCCGACTAATGCGGAGTTTGAATTCAGGCGTAGCTTGTGAATGATGCAATGCACAAACACAAAAGTTGCCACACAATAAAGTTGTGACTCGTGTGGCGCATAAACGTACACATCCAATGAGATCACGTTTCATACAGTGAAAGTAAGCAAAATTGTACGCATCGCCGTTAAGTCGTAGCGCATTTAATTACTGGCTTTACTAATGCTTCGCTTCACATAGATTACACGATGTGAGTTGGATCTGTATACTTGTTATCTCTCTTGTTCACTGATTGTTTTGATGCTCTGCTTTCAGAACAGATGTGGGGGTAGGCTAGAGTGCTCAGAGTGTCGGCCTTTCCGGGAGACTACTACGTGCGGCGAAGGAGCGGCGGCTCTAACACGCATGCAGAAGGCTAGGCGAAAGCAGCGATTGTGACAAATTTCAGGCAAGTATTAAACACCAATTTGCTGCAGAGTAACTGTTTTGTGTGTTAGAGCTTCTTAAAACTTGAAATTTCATAACTAGATAGCCTTAGACAGCTAAACGGGGCATGTGAACATATCAGCCTCCATAAGACAACCAGGATATGAACCTTTTTTTTCAGCCACTTGTGTGTGTAGCAGTAAGGTTCTGGTTTACATTTGCAAGGACCTTAAGTACTTTTCCCAACCCGTGGAGCCAGACGACGGTAACCAATACGTCTGTGTTGCTGTGAAAACGATGAGGCTGTCTTTTACTGTTATGGGCGTCTACATTTCCCCAACAAGTCAGTTTGATAGCGAAAGGCTGAAAAATATTATGGCTGCTACTCCCGGTCCTCGCATAATAACAGGGGACTTCAACACTCACCGCCATATATGGGGAAGCTCCAGGATAAATTCGAGGGGCAGGTCACTAATATTCATTGCATCAGGCCACAACCTGTGTCTTTCAAATGATGGAAGCCCGACATTTCTGCAAGGAACAACGTACGGCAGCTGCCTTGACTTGACTTTGGTGTCCCGTTGCCTGACTTTGAGCGTGCAGTGGTTCACTGATATTGAAACCTATGGAAGTGATTATATTCCGACCTATGTGAGAATTCATTGACTAGACGCCGCATTACCGTATGTATCTCGCTAAATCGACTGGTCAGTCTTTCAAGATTGTGTAGAAGACACATGCAAGAAACATATCGCACGCAGATTAGAAGACATAATTGCAGACGCAATCCAAGATTTTACGCCTTGTTCCACACATTCATCAAAGCGTACAGAGAATAACATTGAACTGGAAAAGCGTCGTGCACCACGTCGTCGAGCTGAAAGGAGGCACAGGAGTACGAAGTCATTTCTTGACCTCAGAGAAGCTCGGCGCGTGCAAAAGATGATAAAACGCCGAATGGCTAAGCTAGCGGATCAAAGATGGAAATGTTTTTGTGAGTCACTGGACCCCTGTAAACCATTGTCACATGTGTAGCGTACCATACGGGTTCTTTTCTGAAGTCCCCAGCAACGACGCCCTTTTAACGTCCTTGCTCTCTATCAAAACCGCCGTGAGATAGACGTTGCAAAGGAATTTTGTGCGAAAGTCGCCGGTGGCACAGTTTTAGTCCCTGACCTGGCTTTAGGAGACATCACCAGTTCACGAGATACGAGTGCGGACGCTCCATTCTCTATGGAAGAGCCAGAAGCTGCTATGGCTCTCTGTAGGTGTTCGTCTTCACCAGGGCCCGATGGCATAACATGCTGATTTGCGACACCATGTCGAGAAGCGCGAAGAGAACTCCTCAGCCTTTTTAATAGTTCATGGTAAGATGGCTTCATCCCAGAGGAATGGAAACGCAGCCGCCTGATACCGCTGCTACAAACAGGAAAGTCACCGCTTGAACTGGCACCGTATCGGCCCACAGCACTTGCCAGCTGCGTCGGGAAGCTCATGGAACGTATGATCCTCATGCGTCTGAAATGGTAACTCAAACACCATAAAATTTACCCTGACTCTATGGCTGGATTTCGACGAGGCTGTTCATCGACTGACTGTGTCATCGATCTAGCGTCATCTGTAGAACAGCAAAGACCTTGGAAGCGATTATCAGTAGCACTCTTTCTTCAGCTGAATAGCGCTTACGACGTGTCCCATCATACCATTCTAGACGCGCTTTTGACAACTGAAATAGGAGGGCGAATATATCGATTGATCAAAAACTACTTGACACAAGGGTCCTTGTTCGTACGCACGGAAGAGGGTCCGACTACCGACCACTACACAAGCCGAGGCGTTCCCCAAGGCGGTGTTCTAAGCCCTATTCTTTTCAACGTCGCGGTTCTTGGGCTGGTCGAATCCCTGCCGGAAACAGTGAGTGTCTCAATCTACGCCGGCGACGTCTGCATCTGGTCATCAGCGGTCACTCGCCTGCAGATTCGCGCAAGGCTACAGAAAGCAGCAACACAAGCATATGACTATCTCCCCACAAGGCCTTGCCATCTCAACAGAAAAATTTGCGTTAGTCGCTTTTACGCGAAAAGGGATGTCTCGTTATCCAGGGGCCCTATAACGTAAAACTATTCCAATATGTTTCTATTCCAATCTCCTGACGTCAAATTTGCGTAACCACCAACGCAAGCACCCGGCGGTCACCCGCAGAGTTGTCTAAACAGACCAATCAAACGCTCTCCTCGTTCATAGGAGGTCACTTTTGTTTGCTTGAAAAACGAATAACGTTGCCTACACTGAGCGGCTTGTCGTATCTAATTGGCTGACAAGAGGCGAGCAGAAGGCTCAAGTGGAGAGGGATTCGATGGGGCCGAGCCACTGCACTCAAAGTCGATAACCGGATGAAGAGGGTGGTGCCGGCGGCTACGATTGGTCGGCTTTCCCTTACTTAGCTTGCGGTGGCTGGTCAAAAATCGCGGCGGCATGCAACGGAAACTCAAGAATGACGCTAAAACGGACCCTCAGCAAAGAAGAGTTGGCAGAATGAGGGGTTAAACGTGCCGAAAGTGCTCGAAAACTTTACACGGCCACGCAAGAAGCGTTATTATATGCAAATACACCCATGCTCTCCGGCAGGTGCGAGTAGCCAGCGTCTGAGTGATCGGCGGCAGCCATCTTCTATTCCTTTCGGAACGGGGCAGCATGCGGCTATTCCGAAGCAAATTCAGTTTTGTTCGGCATAATAATGCATCTTTATCGCGTACACGTCACTTTGACGCGGTGAGTTTTTGCGGTTTTGAGACGTCGCGTGACAGGCAGGTGAAGTGGGTGCAGCCCGAAAACTTTTTACCAATAGCCGAGGGCTAATGGCGAAAAGGGGTCGAATCAGAAACATCTGTTTTTCTTTTTTCTGTCAAATCATGCATAATCAGTCTGTACACATAACATCAGATGGGGAGGTATCGCGGTTTTCGTGACGTCGCGTGACAGACAGGTGAAGTGGGGGTGGTCGAAAAAAGTTTTTGACCAATCGTGGATGGCTGATAGCAGAATTGGAATAGAAAAGTTTGGAATAGTTTTACGCTATAGCGCCCCAGTATGCATCAATGGCCAGCCTATTTCCTAGAAGAGGAATCGTCGATTTTCGGGTGTCATTGTCGACCGGGACTTCTCTTGGAGCCTTCAAGTTGCCCACTAGAAGCAGCTCACATCTATTGTTCACGTCTTCAAGTTCACCGCCGGCAAAACACGGGGATTGTCGGTGAGCTCCATGATACAATTATATTGAGCACTTTTTATGTGATTGCTACTCTATAGCTCTCCCGTGCTTGCTAAAAGTTGCAAGTCAAGTCTTCGAGAACTTCAGAGCGAGCAAGCACAGGCACTACGTGTTTTCTTAGGTCTTCCGCGGAGTGCCTCAACAGCAAATGGCTCAAGACCATCCGACGACCACAGGCCTCCTTCGCCATCGAGGTCAGCATTCATTGTGCCTCCCTACCATCGGGCTTCACACCCTCAGCACGTTCAACCTCAGCTTTTTGTTGTTAAAAGCAACCTCAAGTCCGCCTTATGGTTCCAGGGAGAAGACAGAAGACCTACCTGCCTTGTTTGGCATTGAAGCAAGCCGCTCTGGATTGTTTGCACACTTTCTACTTTGACCGAGGCCACATATATACGGATGGTTCTTCTACTCAGACCAGCTCCACCGGCGCAGTGGTTATACCATCACGATCAATAAGCATCCGATAAAAGATTTCTCACTTGACAACATCGACCGGTTTGGAGCTTGTTGCCTTCTGAGGTTCCGTTGATTATATTAATGACCAACCGGCTAATCGGTGGACAATATTCTGCGATTCGAAGGCGGCCTTACAATGTCTTCTGTCATCTCTTCGTCGCGGGCCCTGTGAACAACTCATGTCGCAGATACGAGAAATGCACCATCACATGGTCGCGAAAGGATACGACGTCGTGTTTCAGTGACTGCCTCGCCATTGCGATATCTCCGGCAACGACCTCGCTGACTAAGCTGCTGGGAATGCACACGAAGGAGCAACCCTTGTTTCTGTACCTTTATCGCGGACTGACGCAGCCCAACACCTAAGCAAGCTAGCGCACCGCATGACATTGGAGAAGTGGCACACACCTGAATTCACCCAAGTCGATTGCATTCCCTCGACCCATCAATGCAACTGCGGCTGTTACAAGGGTTTCCGCGAAAAGAGGAAACAATGCTATGCCACTTACGCTTGCGCGTGGCATTCACCAATCCATATACGTTTTGGATTGGAATGGCTGATACCGCCGAGTACAATGCCTGCGGTGTCGAGGGAACTATAGAACATCTACTGTGCTACTGCCAATCATTTGAAAATTAGAGACATCACCTCTGCACAGATCTGAAAAGGATGGATAGAAAACCGTTCACCTTGAACAAAATCTTTGGACCATGGCCTCATATAACACAGCTACAAAAAGCCACAAAAGGGCTGCTGCGATATTTGAAAGCTACCGGATTTAGCCACCGTCTGTAACCCGAACTGAGTGACTGAATGGTATCCCCAGTGGACTGTCTCGTCTTTAATGCTTTGAGTCCCCTTTTCGCTTTCCCCAGTGTAGGGTAGCAACTGCGCTCAGTCCTGGTTAACTTCCCTACCTTTCACTTATTATTTGGTCTCCCTCTCTTTTCAGTATGGGAATGAGCAAACGTATGTATGTTTTCCAGAGGCTCATTACTGTTTGTTGTCTTCTTTTTCTTCTTTGTTTCATCGTCATTTATTTATCATCTCCTTTATACGACCCTGAGCGCGCTAGATTAATTTTGTTTTTGGTACAGGTATCAGCAAAAATATGATGCGCAAAATACTTTTGTCACTTCACGGTATTTTATTCGCTTAACTTGTCCCTAATCTGTCGCCACACAATGAAGGCCAGTTGGACAAAGCATGGCACAAATGTTGTGCCTAAAGGTTTTTTTTAATCTCATGAAAAATTTTGGACATTAGGATGTGATAAAATTGCACTGCCGCAAAGCCTTATATTTTAGTGAAAATGAAATTGCTTTGGCTAGAGCTCTTCATCAATGCACATTGCTCTTAATATCTATTTTAAACATTGCAGCAAATCTAGAATTAAAGTTTTAAGGACGATTGTGAAGGGCTTGCAGATATCAAAATCTTGATAGACATACACAGATTACTGCGAGAGGCATTTGACATTCGACGTTAGTGGTAAATGCGCGCAAGCGTTTGAACTCTGTGGGAGCTATTAACATATTCAAATGTTAGATACACTATGTCATTATCATTAAGGTTTAACGCATTCACAGGCAATGCTTTTTTTAAGCATCCTGGCAATGAGACGAACAGTGCTCGTGACCGCGCTCGAGAAACTGGACAATCGCCACTTTACAGAGGAAAAAGCTCTAGGACACTGGTCCAGACATTTAGTTAATCACCTAATCCAAAGTGTGTGCCTGATTCTAATAAATTGTGTTTTATTATTTATTTTTAAATGAATTTATGTCATTTCATTTTAATCTCTCTTGAGCTCGAGATTTTCTGGAGATTAACGGTTCTGAAAGAGATGAATTATTATTGTTTTGCGGGACAGTTAGCACTGTCACGAAGGGTAGCATCAAGTTAATCCATGACCGCTCTCGTGCAAATCCTAAATAATTGTTGTTAGGATATCACGAAAATTATTTCGAATGAAGAAACAGAGGCGTAAATAAAGAAAGACTGGCAGGCTACCCAAACTTGCATCCGGGGATATTTTGCGTTTGAGTGCGTAAACGTGTAAACTGGCGCACATTATTCAATTAAATGTGCGATCATGATCAGTGAGCGGCTAGTTGTCCCAAATAAGGAAATATATGCGCGAATCTATTTGATGTGCTTGCTTCTCAGAAATCCCTCCACCGTGGACCATTTAATGAGAGATCCGTTTGGGAACGTATAATGCAAATATATATATATATATATATATATATATATATATATATATATATATATATATGTGCGTGTGTGTGTGTGTGTGTGTGTGTGTGTGTGTGTGTGTGTGTGTGTGTGTGTGTGTGTGTGTGTGTGTGTGTGTGTGTGTGCATGCGTGCGTGCGTGTGCGTGTATGTGTGTGTGTGTGCAAAGCTCAAATACGACTTGGTGGAAGCTGCGAAAGCGATCCTCAAGTTTCCAGAATTAAAATACAATATAGTTTTCTTTGGTTTCTACTTGATTTTACAGATGTGTTCTGCATGTCAAAGCGTAAGACAACAAAAAGCAACATGATAATTCTATTCTTTTAACGAAGTAATTTCAGCGAAGGAATGCAAGTAGAGGAAACTCTATGTAAAGAAGAAAGCTTGTCACACGTATTTGACGCCTCCTTGACCACAGGCATCAATAACAACTATTGTTAGAATACGCATTACGCAATAAAATTAAATGGCTACAGATGCTCGCACTCCAGTACTATTACAACCGCACACCAGCAACTTCTCCGCGATGAGTAAGATGGCTCAAGCTGAGAAAAGCGCGCTAATCTTCACTGCTCTAGGGCGCACGTCGGAGTCGCTAACACGGGTAAGAGGTTGGCACGCTCACACTTTCGGTCTTCCGCCTCCCTAGTTCAGAAAGGCAAGGATGTAAAGAGTGTGCGAAAGCGTTTGCACTCAGGCGTAGCGGTGCTTCCGTTCCGGAGCCCTTCTTTAATTACAGCGCAGTGGTTACTGCCACCAAGACGACTCTTGCAGAGTGCAGGCGAGCGTCAGCACGGGAAACCGAAAAGGAAAGAGGAGCGACGACAACGAGCACCTTCCGCAATATAGGCTTAACAGCTCGGAAGAGCCTGCACCTTCTTCTCGTTATCTAACGGCAGCGAAGAAGAGCTCGGCGTGGTGTCGGTACACGCGAAGCCGTCAACCGTGCGACTAGACGATGTCGCAAACGCAAAGCCGTCTCTCCTTCCGGTGCAGGTGACGATGGTGAAGCGAGGAGTGAAGGTAGTGCCGAAAGTAGTGAGGTAAGCAAGGCGCGGTGGCCGAAGGACCACGGGTCTCTTGTTGAGGAGTGCACGAGAGAGAAGCGGTGGCAGGAGCGAAGACGGAGTGCTTGCAAGTCCAGCGGTAGTGCCACTGCATATTCCAGATGGGGTTGAGCAGCCGATTACATTTGCCTGTGCTCGATGCCCAAGGAGGCAACCACATGAGGCGCATTTTCGATGCATTTGCGCTGTGCTGTTGCCAGGCGCCGGCACAAGACACAGTGCGCAACAGAAGCGCTGCATTTCGGACAGAAATACGTTTCATGTAAGTCAACGGTTAGCGTGGCACCAGATGTAACCACCCAAGACGACGGCTTGTGGATCCCTGTACCTCTTTATTTCTTATTCATATATTTGAAGACAGAAATTTGAGTTGGGCTTGTGAACAGCTTATGCCTCGGCATCTCACGGAACACGTTAGTTCACAAGAACTTCGCTATCGTGTTCATCGGAAGCGATAACCTGCTTTCCCGGTAAAGTGATATATCGAGGATTTATTCTGAGGAAGCTTTTGCGAAAAGCAATTACGCCGCGATTGGTGCAGTTTGAGTTTTCGGGTGCATCTTGACTGAACCGCAACCTGCCACGAATTATAATTTTGCGGCCTTGCTCACAAATAAAGCATGCCAGATGCTTTATTTCTTCATCACGTTCTAGGCTATGACGTGTAGCATTCCGTCAGTGCATGCTACATTTTTTAGATATAATTTTACTTTTGGGCCAGATTCGGGCTCTTTGAGAGCCATTTGTTGGTTAGCTTTCTTCTGAACCTGTCGGCGAAGAAATAGCCCGCATCAAGGGAGCACTGATTCGAAACGAAGTGACTGCACGGTATCCGGACAAACGCCGCCTTCTTGTAGGGACGAGAACAATAAACTAGGATCACCCAAAACAAATACAACATCCCGCAAGAAAAACTCATAATGATGAAGCAGTCGAAGGAAGAAAGAAAGCGAAACGATTGACAGTGTTCCGGGTGGTGCGGGGGGAACCAGGCGCGACCAGGATACCCGAAATGAGAAAAACATACGACAGCAGGCATCCCGGCCCCATCGCATCCACCTCTGCCACCACGATCTGAGCGCAGCGCTCTGTTCTTTCTCCATCAGCGACAATGGGTACACAAAGAAAAGTGTTTGTTTCTGAGTGAAACGCAAAAAAGTACAAAAGTACACTGGTGCTGTGTGCCAAACTGGTCATCCGCCTTTTTTCGTTTTTGTGTTCATTTGAAGGTATTCCACGATGCTTACTGTCTTCCACGAGCATTCATTGGCATGGATGCTTCCCGGTACGCAAATATAAGGTCATACTATTGAGCCCAATCCACCCGCAACCCAAATCCGACACCGCTAACTAGTCGGATACAGTGCTGTTTATTTGCACCTATTGCTAGCACATCAGGCTGTTTCTCTCCGAAACAGCACTCGTCCTGCATTATGGCAGTCCCATTCCTCTCCAGGGTGCGCCATGGCCAATAATGGTAAATTGACTCTTACGTACTTGCAAAAAATAAACGAGTCCTCGCAATCTCACGGCCTAGAGACATCTCGCTACGCTTCACTTTCCATCGTAACATGGAACTCGCATTTGGTTTTCGCTGCACCCTTTCTCTTCAGAGAGTTGACTCCCTAGGAATGAAGACCGTCTCATTGCAGACTTCCTGTCAACAACAGCCGGACTCGAGGCGACTAATTTGGCCTCCACGCGGTGGCAAATGAACTTCATGCTCACCCTCTGTCTGCATTCTCAGATGTGATATCATTGACTTCTATTAAATCAGCAGCGCCGCTTCCGGTAGTAGCAATTTGTTCATTTATGTTAGTGTGCTGGCCTGCTCTTCATCACTGACAATTCTAGCCAGCCAGCCGATGACACGGACAGTTTGCTACATTCCGGTGCAAGCAGAAAAAGAAATGGTTCGACTAGAAACATTAGAGACAGGTAGTATATAGCCACGCATTATTTTCTCGCTGCCTATAAATTGGCTTATTCTCAAGATCTTTGCGTTCTGAAAACATCGTACGTCATTTATTGATCCCGGGCAACGCCTCCGCGGAACATTCGTATTCTTCGCCTATTGAAGTCGAAGCTTATACGAAGATTCTTATGGAGCGCCTGTGTTCGACATCGTGACGGTACTATAGGGATATGAAGTTGTGCATTAATCTGTTCTTCTCCGCGATTGCTCAGTTGCTACGGGATTATGCGGCAGAGCACGACTTCGAGAGTTTAATTCCAGGACGTTAAATATCTCCAAGTCATCCCAAATATTCAGAAGCCCTCCATTGTGGTATGCCTCAACGCTCTCTGTGCAGTTTTTGAGAATTCAAACCACACAATTTAAGAATAGCGTAAATTAGACGAGGGCCAATATTATTTTTTTCGAATACAAATCGAACACGAATAGTAAGTATCGCATATTGAATTGAATATCGAAAAGACAGACGCAAAAGCATAATATATACAGCAGGAATAGCCATTTTTGTAAAATTACGTACTATGCCCGAACTGACTGGTGCAAAAGGACCACTAACTATCAGAAACAAGTTATCAGATTTAAACACAAGATCACCAATAGTCATTAGAAAAAATGGCTGCGTAGACCCTCATCAGCATTACAACCTCGTTGCGAACAAGTCATTCAAAAGAAAATGGCGGTTCAATGACTAGCCTTACAAAGCGACTAAAAAAATGGCTGCCAAAGAAAGATTAGGAATTGCAGAAACACAAGGTACTGAAGGACTTGTATCAGACACAGAGATGTAAAAAGACCCACCGCAAGAAAAACATCATTGATTGTACCGTAAAATACAAAACTGCTACTCAACTAGAATACAAAAAAACACTAAATGGAAAAGCGCAAGCTAAAATCACAGGTTGTCATGTGGGCCTCCAAAGCGAAACCATACACAGAGCTTCTATTACCTATTTTATTTTTACATTTGTTCGAAAATTTTTCTTGTCGCACTTCTCATCACTAGCGATTCTTTGTTTAGCAGACGGAGAACCGTAACTGAGCAATACATTGCTTAGGCGCTGTAACGTAAAGTTATTCCAAACTTTGGCTATTCCAATTTCGCCATCAGCCCTCCACGATTGGTCAAAAACTTTATAGAACCAGCCCCACCCCCGTGTCTGTCAAGCGACGTCACGGAAATCGCGATAGCGCCTCATCTGACATGACGTGTACACACTGATTATGTATCATTGGACCGAACAAAAAAATTATTTCTGATTCGACGGTTTTTAGCCATTAACCCTCGGATATTGGTCAAAAGTGAAAAGCTAACTGGCTACTGCACCAATAAGCCTTTTGCGTACAATAAGCCTTTTTGCGTGGCCGTGTAACGCTTTTCAAACACTTTCGGCACGTTTCCGTCCTCGCTCTGCCAACTCTTTTTTGCTGAGGATCTGTTTTAGCGGCATTTTTAACCTTCCGTTATATGCCGCCGCGATTTTCGACAAGCCACCTCAAGCCAAGTAAGGTGCCGGCGTCTGCCAAATAATCGCAGACGCCGGCACCACCCTCTTGATGTGGTTATCGATTTTTAGTGCATTGGCTCGGCCCCATCGAATCCTTCCACACTTGAGTGTGCCCCTCGGTTCTTGTCAGCCAATTAGACAAGACAAGCCGCTCCCTGTAGCCAATGTTATTCGTTTTTAAAGCAAACAAAAATGACCCCCTATAAACGAGGAGAGCGCTTGATTGGTCTGTTCAGATAACCTTGCTGGTCACAGCCCGATGCTTGCGTCGGCGGTTACGCAAATTTGACGTCAGCAGACTGGAATAAAAACATATTGAAATGGTTCTACGTTGTAGGGCCCCTGGTCGGTGGCCACGAAATATTCGTTTAGTGTTGAGTGTTCGATTGTGCCCAATAGTTGATATTATAATACGAGCCGAATAGTACACACTAAGTTTTCTTATTTATATGTGGAACTTCGCAGATTCACTCGTCCTTAGTTTAAGTATATCCGCTCGTATTGCTCGTATATCCGCTCGTATATGCTACTGACGGACTTCGACCAACGCCGCAGGGTATAGCTATATACAGATTCGCTTTAAAGCTTAAATCCTGAGCAGGTCCTGACACCAACCAATGGAAATACGATGGTACCGATGGGCGCTATCTCTTCGTCACCAATGAGTTCGACGCCGAAAAGCTCTGTTCTCTAGTTTCCAGTAGTATCTTGGTTTCTTTCTCCTTTTTAATGTTGCTGCCACTGTGGTAGTAGCGCACAACGCAGCACGTTGCTTCAGTGGCACTAGAAGCAGACCGCGACACTCTATTGCCTGTCGAGCGGACACTCAATTAACGCAACTTCAGTGGGTTTACCTCAATTGCGTCATCGCAGGCTCGGCAGTCGTGCGTGGTTGGGCGGATTCCTAATTGAGACATCATCAAGGGAGCTTCGCTTTAATTGAAATCCAATATCAGCGGTGATATGTGTCCGCGTAGCGTTGCGTAATGAAAGGTGTCCGTGCACTCGCTTTTCAGCCGACATGAGCGTAAATTACATCGCTGCAGGTGCTATCTGAGCACACGGAAAATTAGAATCTATATAGAAAGAATGATGTGTATTAGTAACTTTATTGATTTAGAAAATCCCCGCTCTTTTCTCCACCGAAGCGGATTGTTGTTTCCCAATGCATTTAGTTCCTAGCAGCTTCCCCCCCCCTTCACTTAAAAGAATACAGAAATGTTTCATGAAGTACCGTTAGCGACCCTTTACATTCCTGGCAATCCCCCTACTTTTCGTCGCGATGGTGTAGACTGATCCTCAAGGTAGAAGTGTTTATATGACTTTTTATGCGCGCTCTTCGCTGTATAGATTTACGTGTCAGCGTCAAAGAGGTGGCGCATTCGTTTGCATGCAAACTATTACACACAAATGTTTTCGAGGATGAATGTGCCCTTGTATAGAACAAGCTACTTTTAAAATCAAACCACTTACCATTTGTATTACGTTTGTCCCCAATATGCAATCTGCTTTCCGCTGCCTACCGGATAATACGAGCGAAGCGTGTGCGACAGCATCAAAGGATCGTGGGTAATAATAACACCTCTAAGAATACGCTTAATTTTGTGAGTTGGCTTCCCCACCGCCATCAGTGTTGTGCTCATAGACACAGCAACCGAAACACATAGGTGTACTGATCAAATATCGCAATCTGCACCCTTGATTTGGTTAGAATACGCTGCTTGTTTGATGTAATATTCCAACTAGCGAAGCGCCAGATATACAAGACAATAAAGTTCACTTTCGGCCCGTGAGCCACACTTCCTGCGAACATCTGCTATCAAAAAACGTTGGTCCGTCATTAGTATACTTAACCGACAAGGCTTTATGTTTCAATGTATCTAGATCAAGTGCAACACACGTCCATTAGGTGCAAGTGTTCTTTATCTGGCTTTCTTCATTCCTGTGGACTTCCCTAGTTCAGAACAATCGTGTTTCTTTCCTTCTATCTATACAATAAAATTATATGTAAAAATGAACAGCCGGCGCTAATTACAGACGCCATGTGTTTAAATACATCAATTGTCTAAAAAAATGCATATCTTCGAAAAGGTAGCTCTATTCGCTCTTGAAACAATTATCCTCTCGCCTTCTGATTTGTTTCGTTAGGCAAATTTTTTGCCAAAAGTCAGAAAATCTCCTTTACAAAACTGGTCTTACTTGATCATCAGCACAAAGGGAGCAAAAAACCCAAAACAGAGAAGATGAGGAGGAGGCATGAACTTCTGAGATTAACGCCATTACCGCGAGATAACGGAAACCACGTTAATTGATTGATTCGTCAAACAGCGCGCCCCCTTTCTTCATCCCTGCGCATCGAGCACTCCCCGTGCCTTTAATCTTTCTAAATTACGATAAAGATTATGACGATCCACGTGCGGGAAAGAAAGCAAGCAGATTAATTTCTCATCAAACATTTGTGCTCTTGGGCAAACTTTCTCATGGACGACAGAGAGAGAAAAAAAGCGAGTGGAGCACAGAAAATAGCAATCCGACACTCTTACTCAAATATTATTATAACGAAAAAAGTTCGATGGAAATTTGTTCCTACTAAAGAAAGCCACTGTTTTTCTTTTTTATATTTTTTATCAGAAATGTTGGTGAAAAAGAATTCCAAAAGTGGAAACTGGTGGTTTTACGCCCTCAATATTTGTTCGTAACTTTTTAATATATTTTCCAACCTACTTTTCTTAACAAGATACAGCGCGGTAATAATGGTTGCTTATGGTGGCGTCACTGCCAAAAAAAAATAAGGCAAATTCTCCTGAGAGCACTCGGGTTTTTACAGTGAAGTACAGTGAGGCACATGCACTCACATATGATAAATATGCTCATGACAGGCATCCATCCACCCTAAGAGCCTTAATTTAAATAGTAATCCTAAAACGCATAAGTAGTTTTCAGCTTGTGCATTTTATTTGCTGCGAAAACAAATAGTTAACGACTAAGACGCATACAAAGCATATGCAAAACTTAGCCTATTCTCTTATTGTATAGGTGCAAGTGAGACATTTTCTGAGCTTGTCTTACACGTAGCGATTACACACGGAATCATCTTGGAAGTTTTGTGGAGTAGTATTTATGGCCCAAGTGACTGTGGCTGTAACTCCTTGTCAATAGGTAAGTAGAAGGTTATGAGAATTAGGTCGAGGCTATTTGAATGAAAGTTTTGCATATCGTTTTCACTAAGCAGTTTGACATTTACGACAGAAAATATTGTCAACATGTTGTAACTGCGGCTCACATGATAAAGCTTCTAAATCTAAAGTGTCTGCCCGCCACCCACCTCAATGTTAAGAAACTCTCAAAAGGGGTGTATGGGCATTCCCCCCAAAAAACAACGGTAACTAGGGCTACTTGGCTGTAGATTAATTGTTATTGGATAATGGACGCGACAATTGCTTTAGCGCATGCCGTACTGTCGCTTGGTTTTCTACTGACGAAATGCATTTCAAGCCGTATCTGCGACCACGCCGAAAAAAAAAACAATCAGAAACATAAAACACACACTTACCGGTAGCACGACACTGAATTTTATAGCAAAGGATTCCTCTTCAGTGGGCAATTGAATCACTATGCCAAAGTAGCCGCATCAAGCTGCCTTGTGGGGCAGTAGTAACCTATCAACTAATATCTTAATTACTTAATGAAACATTACTGCCCACAAGGTATAGCTTTTCGCACCTACACGGCTTTAAATACCTGAAAAATTCGGAATTCCACAAAAGTACGTGGATGCTCAGGATATGTCTTTGTGTATCACTGCTGTTGGAGTCGTTAATAAAGATTGATTGATTGATTGATTGATTGATTGATTGATTGATTGATTGATTGATTGATTGATTGATTGATTGATTGATTGATTGATTGATTGATTGTAATGGAAGCAGTAATGAGGAGCGTTCAACGCGCATGTTAACTGCAACCGGGAGCAAAGAACAAGTGTTCTCCACGAGTTCATCGCAAGGACCAAATGCTCCCAATGCCCATCTGTTCATTGCACATGACTTCGTCAAGAACAGTGCTGCCATTCATGGCAGCGTTCGTCCGAGCACCTCAGCGCCAAATTTGCAAATCAGGCACGCAAGGAAGTGACAGTAACTGCGACTCGATTATACAGCGTCGCGTCCACGGTATACGCTGTCCGTTGAATAGCGCGTCGTCTAGAAATTATAGCGCGCTGGTAAGCTACGCATTGTACGCATTGCACGCATTGTACAGAAGCCCGTTGGGCCTAATCTATTGCGGAGGTGGCAGAGGCCTCGAAGGAGAAGGAGCCATCAAAAGGTCATTAATCATCCCGAGTGTCAGACGCAGCCATGAAGAAGCAGTGAGAGATGAGAACGGGTACGCTCACGAACACGCGCGAAGGCTTCGCGATATCGCGCCTTGAATGCCGCAGTGGCCGCCCTGTTGAACTGAGAAAATTTCTCTCGCCTCGTTGCTTTTCAGTGTCGGTACTGAAGGGAAGTTGAACAAAGCGAAAATAAACATTTTCGCTTTCTGTTTGCTTTCGTTTGCTACAGTGCGCGTTTCTTATGCAATAACCACTTCGAGCGCTGTGACTCCCCGCTCGAAGTTCACGAACATGCCTGTGCCTATGAAGTCACCAAATTGAATCTAAAATTGATAAACGTCTCAACATACAGTTATTCACGGATTGCCAAGCGCTCAAGAAGCTTGAACGTGCCAGAAACTTTTTATTGCCCTTTTTTCTGACATTTCATGGTCTACATGAGCCCTACAAATCCTACAATATCCAAACCTCAAGTGACGCTCTTGCGAAGATATTCCGCCGCTGCCGCTCACTTTTCATAACGCGTTCAGAGCTATTCTAGCGGAACCATGTCAGAAATTTACACCTAAGAAATGTATTTTACGAAATAGATGCGTGAGAAGCTGACTTTTGTGTTGTTAGAGGATGAACCTTTAATTTGCTTTTTGCTCGTGAAAGTGGTTTTTATTGGCCGAATTACTTCGATAAGCACACGCTTGTTTTCGTAAACAATTTCCTCGTCTTCTTAAGAAGTGTTTTAGCATAAGCGCTATGTAATAAATACCCTCCCAGTTCCGTGCATTTATTCAGCGGTAATCCTCCTACGGAACGACGCAAATCTCTTTCGAACTGTTTGCTGAAAACGTATAAGATATTGCAAATTTTTTTTTCTACGAGACTTTGTTCTGCCAGTAAAAGGTGCCATGTTCTATTCTTTCCCTTTGTCACGCAGAGCATTTCGCAACATGTTATCTCAGGAATTAACCCGGAACGAGTTAAAGAGCTATAACACAAACACACCTTGCAACGAGCTAATGGGCCTGAAGTCAATTGTGAGGACTGAAAGAACAGCCTTATTTAGCCACTTTGCAGGCTATTTGTACTGCGTCAATCAGTACTCTTATTCGGGAAAAATAACACAGAACTTATACGTTTCTGGCTTCCTTTACCTTCTCGCTCAAAAGTTTTAATTCTCATGTAAAACGCCATGGCTGCACGCGCACATTATACATAATTGAGTTTGCTTTTCTACATAGGGAGCGCTATAATGTAAAGCTATTCCAAACTTTTCTACTTCAATACTGCAATCAGCCCTCCACGATTGGTTAAAAAATTTTCGACCCATCTTCCCTGCACCGGTGTGTCACGCGGCGTCACGAAACCTCGTTCAGATATCATATCTTATATGATATGTGAACACTGATTATGCATGATTACACTGAACGAAAGAAAAAGAATAATTCCTGATCCGACACCTTTCTTGCAATAAGCGATAAAGGCGTCGTTTGACCAATTACTACTGCTCAAACGCTTTCGGGATGCGCCCACTTCGCCTGTATCTCACGAGACGTCACAAAACCGCGAAAACTCACCGCGTCAAAGTGACGCGCACGCGTTATAGGTGCATTAAAATACCGAAGAAAATTCAAGTATCTTCTGAATAGCTGGAGACTGCCCCATTCCGAAACGAATAGAAGGTGGCTGTCCAGTGATTGCTGTGGCACTAACTGCCCTGGAGCATGGATTTATTTGCTTATTATAAAAAAGAAATATGTGGCAGTGTAACGTTATCGAAACCTTTCGGCATGTATACAACGTCACTCTGTAAACTCTTCTTTGCTGAGAAACCGTTTTAGCAGCTTTTTAAAACTTCCGTTGCACGCCGCCACGATTTTCGACCAGCCAGCGCAAGCTAAGTAAACGGAAGCGGACCAATCACAGACGCCAGCACCACACTCCTCATCCGGTTATCTACTTTCAGTGTGCTAGCTCGGCCCTGTCGTAACTCTCTCCACTTGAGCGTGCTCCTTGCCTCTTCTCAGCCAGTTAGATAACCAAAACTCAATGCTCAATGTAGGTAATGTTATTCGCTTTGAAAGAGGAAGAAAGTGACATACTACAAACAAGAAGCGCGTTTGACTGGGCTTTTCAAACAATGCTGCGGGTTCCCGCCCGATGCTTGCTTCGGTTCGGTGGTTACGTAAATTTGACGTCAAGAGATTGGAATCAAAACAGATTGGAATAGTGTTAGATGAATGGGCCCAAGTACGTATGTTATCGGTCGCGCAGTATATTATTATCCTTGTTGTGCCACCATTACCAGATTCTGAAAGCAAAAATGTTTGTCTTTGTGAATGGCGGAGGCTTGCACTTTCAACGAGGTGGTACACCAAAACACAAAGACTGGTGTACAGGTCGCTCATGCACATAAACCGGCAGGGCCATCAGAGAAAGTGAAGGGCGCTATGACAAAAGCCCGCAACCATTCTGTAGTTTTCCGCAACCTCTACTCATCTGAACAAGGAGGTTGTATAGGCCAAAATGACAATACTGTGGTCCCGCAAACTCTATCGCATGCACTTGAGAAGATATAAAGAACATCTGGATTTACACTATAGTGGCATAAGCGTAGCCAACCTGAAAAGAAACGAGTGGGTAGGCCCAGGTATAGCCCACTTTCCTTGCAGGAGCAGACAGGGCTCGCAACGCTGCCTCTAGAATCTCCCCTCAGAGTGACGTAGCGCCAATGACCTTAACTACGGTGGCGCGACGTCACGCGCCATTAACAAATTCCTCCGCAATATTTCTCTACAATTAGTGCTTCCATAGGAATTCTTGGTACACAGACTTGCACATTAAAGAAATTTCAGTTTAAAAAAAAAGGTAGTTCAAACGCCGTGCTTAGAGAAGGCATTCTTGAAAACAGTGCAATAACTTGGACCGCCTTGCGCGCACCGAAATATCTGGAACATGAGTTCGATAGCGATAAGTATAATTGTTTATTTCATGAAGTTTTCGCATCGTCTACCGGACAGCTATAGCATGTTTAATGGCCACGAAATGTCGACGGAAAGAAAAAAAAATTGACCCTATGAATAATTTTCCTTTAACCTGTGAATTCAGAGGCTGTTTAACATAGTAAGTACCCCGAAGGGTGCAAGAAATCTTGCGGTGTGGCCAAACTGCATTGTTTATTTTTATTCATTATCTTCATTTTTAGCGCGGAACTAAGAAAGCTGCAGAAAGGAACGACAACGGCACCACCGCACTAGAAGTACAGAAATTAGATCAGAAATATCAGCCAGACTTGACAATAAATCATTCAACAGTCAGTTTGAACGTCAATCATTATTTGATTAGTCATTTGAAAGAATGCCGCCCTCTGCATGCCGTAGACGGGAAACCTTTCTTTTTTTTTCTTTTTTTAACTCCAGCTTCTTGCTTTTATCTCCTTACTCAGCGCAGGTTAGATGGCACGTCCTTACCGTGGCTAACCTCCCTTACTTTCCTTCTCTTTTCCACCTCCTCTCATTGAAGGCGTATATTACATAGACTTCCCTATAAAAGCAACTCTACGGTACCTTTCAACATGCCGTAAGTATGTCGTGTCGTCAACCAAGACGACCTACTGCCATGCGCGTTTCTTCTTTCTCTCTCTCTCTCTTCTAAATTTAAGCTTGGACATCGCACACTACAATTAGACATGCGTCCCCCTCACGCAGCTAGACCTCCGGTCATGTTATATACTAAGAGCTATATACCATATACTGAGGTCCAGCCTTGCCTGCGTGCATTCGCATATGCAGATACACCCGCAGCGTTCCTCAGCACGCTCCACTAGTACCCCAGTGGTTTTCCCAGCAGCTTGGCAGTTGCTCCATGCCTTACCTTCTGTGCTCGTCTCTTATTAAAGGGAACCTTGCTTCACCCGCACTACAACCTGAAAGCGGCTCTCCTCACTTTCGGCGTAGATTGCGAGGCCGTGATAAGGCACAGCGCCGCGTCGGAATAATACGCAGAGCCGCCGCACTGCTGCAGTGGCAAAGATCCTTGGTTATTCAAATGAGAGACACAGGCGCATGTACGTTGCAGTAAGGAAGCCGGCCAATTAGCGTCGCCGGCTGGGCGGGCGCTACGCCCAACGTGTGTGCCTCACAGTGCTGTCTTGTACCGCTGTCGGCAAAACGAAGCCGCCGCAGGCGCACGGAACTGATGTGCACGTTGCCTTCGTATTTGGGATATGTGAATGAACGTTTCTAACTCGCGTCTTTAAAAAAATATTTACAAGGTTTGTCAGTACTATACTTCCTTTTTTTTTTCTCTCCGATGAAATCTGCTTCCAATGCAAGGAACGGTGATTGATCTAGCGTTGTCTCATGCGAACAGCAAGGTAAGTGTCCTCCACTAATGTTATTGTTCATTTACTGCTGCTTGACATGAGAAAACCCTAAGTGCAAGAATTACAAAAGTCTCAAACGTTCGCAATATACCTTCTGTCGTTGAATTGCCTTGAGCGATGCAATTTATGCGCTTGTATCTGTGACTTTTCCAACCGTATTTCCAACCGAAAAGAAGCCTTTTCACCGTAGTGACGCCAAAAAAAGAAAAGAAAAGAAAGATACGTAAATTTACTAGTAATGTGTTGGTAAGGTGACCTGAGAGATGTCGCTCACCTATTTCTCAGTAGTAACATTGTAGACCATCACTTAGCCTCCCTACCAGCCGAGAGACCTCAAGCAACCTTTTCAAGAGTGATTAGCGCTTATCAAGAGTGCATACCGTCATCTTATGCACCAGCGGCGAAGCCTTTACCTCTCCTGTTTAGCCTGCGACAGCTTAAAGTGAATTTCGCTATTCGCGGAATTAACAAAGAAGGCCAATCATCCATCGCCGGCTTTGAAGCAACTGGCGTTCCTATTAGTGCCCCAGGCGTACCATGACAGCATACATATATATACCTACGGTTCGGCCTCACCTACGAGCTCAACTACTCAATTCGTCGTTCTAGCTATTCAGATTACTGTTAACTTCAAATTATCACACATGACTACGTCTACATCAGCAGAACTTGCAGCTCTTCATACCGCTATGACGCACGTCACCGAAGAGCCGACAGAAAAATGAGTCGTGTAGTTGTGATTCTAAGGCAGCTGTTCACAGTATCAAGTCGGCATTACATCACAGAACTTACGAGCAGTCGATATGCAACATCAGGCAAGTACACCATCATGCACTGGGAACAGGACACAACATTATCTTTCAATGGATTTCTGCTGACTGTGGCATCGTCTGCAACAACGTTGGGGAGAGGGCTGCCTGGTCTACCCACAAAGACACGCAGACGCGTCCAATACTTTTGGCGAGGTCGGCCGCTTCCCGAGAACTTCACCTGCTCGCACACAAAAAGTCGCAAGATTTCTGGATTTCAAGTGCCTTTAATATCCGATTGCATAAACTGGACCCCATGCTACGGCTACAACTGCTATCTAGCCTTCCTCGCGGCGAAACAACCTTGCTGTGCAGCTTGTGGCTGGGGGTGGCGTTCACGAACGCTTACTCCTATCGTATAGGAAAGGCCGAGAGCCCGATGTGCGACTCCTGTAGGTGCGAGGAAACCATCGAGCATCTATGTGTACTTGCCCTCGCGACGACGTACAACGTCTCTCTCTGCGCACAACATTAAAGCGACTTGAGACCATTCTCATAGTCAAAGATACTCGGACTGTGACCACACCCGTCACTGGCACCAAATGCGATTCGTGAACTTGTACACTCCTTGAAGTGCATCGGCTTAAGAGACCGTTTATAGTGTCCCTGTGTATCATCCCACACGTACTTAGTGCTCTCTCTCTCTCACTCTTCCTCTTTCTACTACCTTTCCCCACCCTAAGTGTAGGGTAGCAAACAGGTTGCTCGTCTGGTTGTCCTCCGTGTCGTTATTGTCCTTTCTCCCTCTCTCTCTCTCTTGAAGACTTGTTTTTCACATTGTAATGCCAGACAGCAATAGGTGTGACGACTGCGGTAGCGAGGGTAATTTTTTACGCGTTCTATGTGACTGCCCTCGCTACAGTGTACACATGCGATTTCTCGCAACTCTGCTAATTCGCTTTGTCACCTTATCATTAGACCTTTAACACTGCAAACCGTTTTGGAATACCGACATTATAGGCCTTCGCAGCAGAGGGCGAGGAAGACACAGTTGCAGTTTTTGAAGAGGACAGACAATGCGCAAACCGCTTTAACCTGAATTAGTGTTTATTATTCTGCACGTACTTTTCTGCTGTGATAGTGCGTGGTGATCGTGCCCCGCTGGGATCAGTGTCTGTGCCGCTGTCTCCAGCTCTCTCTACTTTCTTTTTCTCTTTCTGTCTTCTCTTCCTTGATTCCTTAATGTAGGGTAATAAACTCAATTTCCAGTGCTAGTTAACCTCCGTGCCTTTCTTTCGTCTCTTTTTTTCTTTTTCTCTGTGTCCCTGTTGGCAACGTTAGTGAGCACATGTCTGAAGCATGCCTAACTTACCATAAAACAAGCTCGTAGGCAGAAGCAGAAGAAAGGCAATCGTTGGCAGACTGTTTGTCAGGCTACCTTGTTGTTCCCTGCCAAACTAGCTGACTGCGATAGCATGAGAACAAGTCACCGTAAGTTAAAACAATGGTTCTATGTAGCTGTTGCCCTTAAATACCGACAGAGTGTGGTGTCAATGTGCTACTCGTCATCAGCGAAATATGATAAATGCGCTCGTAGCACGACCTATGGGGAAAGAAATGCGTTGATCTTCTTACAACTGTAGTGCCCAACTAGTTAATAATGACATTCAGGAGAAAAGTGGCTGGCTTTGAGGAATAATAGCGTTTGTGACATTCATAGACTAACACAGCTGCTGGTAAGCTGTTGTTCTGCCAATGTTTATCAAGACCTGTCCCAGTGGGCTAAGGTGTCTCAAATTATGTCTCTTGAAAAAAAAATGATTATCTTGCAACGTTGGGCGCAGAATGTCATTTGTGTTGTTGTTGAATTGGAAATAAAAGAAATATATTTAGTCACACTCTAATGGTGACGTCTACTTCAGTTCAGAATATAGCAACAACAGTAAAGTATATTTTAAGATAAGAAGGAACAATGTCATAAGTTCGAAAAATCTAGAGTCGAGTGATGTTACTGAACTTTGAACCCAAAATGCTTCCTCAGTGGGTTTGCCTTGTGGCGCATTTAAGAGGAGCCAGTGTCGCTACTAGTAATCGACAACAAACCATTAAACGCAAGCAACTCTGCACAGAGAAATATTCGGAAAACAACAGGCTGTCATGCTCCTTACGCTAAATAATTTCACCCGCAAATTTTCTGTGTACCAGCTTGGGTAGCCAATGGAGCTGCATTTTCGTGAAGAAAAAATGCCTTGCTTTTGATATTTACGAATTCATGAAGATCTCAGAGCTAGCAATGCTCCTAGAAGTTCGACAAATCGACAATCCCGTCCAAGCTACAGAGCAGGATTCAAACACTCAACTTCAAAAAATAGCCGAAGGCTTTCCGAGCACGGTTACTTCTTGGTTACCATAGTAACGAAGACACGAATACGACTCCAGGAGCGACGCGTAAGCCGTACCGCTCACGCATGACAAGGCGAAGTATGGAGATAGCACAAGCTTCAAATATCGTCGTCTGTAAGGCAATCCCGCAGCCAGGAGTGAATACGCTTGCTGTGAGCGTGCATGGCTATAGTTGTCGCCGTTGAGCATCTTGAGAAGCCGCGGCAATCCCCCTCTAGAAACTCCGCGCCAAAAACATTGCGCGCTAGAATTCTACACGCAGATTGAACAGTTCCACGCCCACGGTTTTCGGCAACGGAAAGTGGCCATGTGTTTCCAGGCCGATATGACAGAAATGCTGAGGACAATGCTGCCAAAAATACGACACATCCCGGATTGCTCCACCGTGGCATGCAGCCCGCGCAAGCTTTCGCCATAGAAAAAAAAAAAAAGGTGGAATGCCACACACCCTGCCTCAGATCAAACCTTCTCCCCTCGCCGCATCTTCACGTTCTTTCTGTCACTGTCGCCGTACGTGACGAAATAACGCTGAAACATTTCGGCTTCTGGAAAAACCCTGTAAATCCATGCCTCTCTCTCTTTTGTTGGCCATGTGTTCTCGCGGCGCCGTTGCATTTGTGCGCGCCGCTTTCAGGTTGCAACGGTGCCTCTCGACTCCTCGGTCTGGTATCTTGCAAACAGCCTCCGGCATTTCGTGCTAGACATTATTCCGTTATTCGTTCGTTGCGATTCACAAATTCTTCGAGTCTGGTGATACGCCTTGCGTGTGCGGCGTTCTTTAAACCCAGCCCCTTGGATCGAAGTTTTACTAGGAATGCGAACGTGCGCGCATAGGCAGAAAAGAAAGCCGCGCGTTTTTTGTGTTCAGGCACCTCCCACACTGCAATTTTTTGGTTGTAATACATAAAAATGAACAGTGAAGAAAATTGCCCTCGGGTTTTGGGTGCACGTAGAAAAGTTTCGCAGCTTCGAGCATTTCGACTTGTTTGGCTGTCATGGGGCCAATTTAAAGAAAACAGGAAAACCGTATTATTGTCATCTTCTCTGTTAAGTTTACAGTCCCAAAATGTACGGCTCTTATCGAAATAATGAACGTTGGATGAAATGTGTAAAATTCATATTTGTTGTGCTGGAACTACGTGAAGGAGTTTGTACCAGCACAATTAAAGTACATGTATTTTTCTGAGACAAAATCTTCAAGCTGATCAAGGTAATGAACAACGTCCTACAGCGAAACTTTCTTCTCGGCAGCTATGACTTGACATAACAAATGATTTATAAGTGCAATGAGTACGAAACACTTGTACGGCCTCCAGTTAGAGAACGTCGTCAATGTTGTTAAGCGCAGCAGATACCGCACTTTGATCGTTCTTTAGATACATCGAACAGGCCAGCGCTGTCCCACTTGTAGCCACAATAAATGTCGTGTGTTTGTGCAGTACGTTCCCTTTGTCCTACTTGATTTAGTATGGGAGCGAAATAAAAAAATAATAAAAATCAGGCCCGGGATATTCTTACATGCCTCGCAAAGCGAAGATAAATTTTGAATTGAAAGATGTGCGGGAGCTCCTGTCGGTTAAATTTTCTTAGGTTTCTAGTATTATCAATGATGTAGTCCATGTTGAAAAGCAGAAAATAAAGCTAACAAGATACGTGGCTTCTTTATTGCGGAGTATCGCAATCGATAGAAGCATTCCGTCATGAAATCAGAAGTTTCCAGAGAGAATAGGATGTTTGAAACCTCTAAGTTGTGAAATATACGGCCATACAGTAATGGTCCCACAGTATCTGGATACTTTTCACGTGCTAAGGCGCGGTATTCTCGGTGGCAGGGAAAGTCGCAAGCAAGTGTCGAATGAATGCAAGTGAGAGTTGGTGAAACCTGGTAACTTCTATTCCCGAATTTGGAGGTGGCGAGTGAGTGATTATGTTGCCGCGCAGCAATTTTTCGCAAAAGCGGTATGCCCAGGAGCAGTGTTGTTGAAAAGTCGACCATGAAGCTTCATTTGAGTTGTCGTTGCCGACAATTCGCAGCGCCTTGATATCCATTTAAATAGAATCTCGTGTCTGTTCTCGAGCGCTTGGTGACCTGCTTGCCCGATTTCATGCACTAGCTGTCGGTTTGTAGCATAACGTTGGGCAAGCTGCAGAGTTTGTACAGCTGCCTTCGAATCGCACAAATGACACAATGATTAGGTGGCTGCTATAGCATGTAATTGTAACATCAAATTCTGCTGTGGTCGACGTCGTTAAGTGAGAAAGCTTAGACTTCATAGAGGTTGTGTTCTACAAGAAAACTGCTACTCCGGTAGTGCTGTTGGCACGGGTAGGGCTGGTGGAACCGTCCGTGAAAATGTGTAAGATAACAGCTAACTACTTCTTACGCTTAAGTTCCAGAGGCTTAGAGCACATGGCCCTACATATACATGATTCGTAAATAACTTGTTCTTGTTTTCACAATCCAAGAGATTTCAGCAGCGCAAAGCGCATAGTAGATCAAAGAACAGCGCCTGTCAAAAAGTTAAGCGCCGTCAGGCTTAGTCAGTAGCTTATCTCAGTTACCTATACAGATACTGAAAATAGCACAGGTAAGAGATTTTTCCCAAAACGTGGGTCTTGCTCTTGCTACACATGTATAATGTTTAGCAATGAAGCGAACATTAGCAGCTTCCTGACCGTTCTTATTTCCTAGCTAATCGATAATTACTCCTCATTTTTCCCCCATATGTGCGTGCGTGTGAGGGCGGCGAGGGGGGGGCACTAGCTGATCGAGTTTGTGGCTTGTCTCCCCCTGGTCCCGATTTCGCTCTCACTTTCTTTCTTTTATCCCTTTGGCAACCTCAGATAGAGGAAAGGACCTTACCAGACAACGTCATGAGGTTAGCAGCAGCGCTAAAAAGGCTCCCAAATGTTCTGTGATTTATACGACAGTCACCGATAAACATTCAGTTCAAGGCGACTTGCGAAGCTCAGAGACGCGATGCCCCTCAGTATTTCATCCCTCTAGTGAGGACGCAGCGTTGATAAGCCATATACAATGTCGTTCAGGGAAAAAAGCTCATTACGGGCCTGGATTGGTACGCCAGATGCATCGAATAATATTTTTTTAACGCATTGGCCACCATGCACTTGGCTTGCTCTCCTCCATATATCATTTAACTTCCCCTGCTCTCCCCCTCCCTCTCCACACTCTCCAGTGCTGACATTTCTCGTAAAGAAGCGCAATGAGGCTAGCCCGGTTATGCGTACGACCCTCATTTCCTTCACCGCTCTCTAGGACTTTGGACGCATCGCTAATAACCCATTGGGAATCGGAGTTGCCCCACCACTGCACGGGGCTTCCTTAATGAATACCTGGCTGCTACTGCTAATTACGCTGAGCGCCACTAAGCGCATGGGACCACCGGAGGAAAAATCGGTAGAAAGGCAGGACAGCCGAATGCGGTGGACGCTGTTCTCATGCATACGCGCTTTCGAACCGAAGAGCTGACTACGGTGGTAAAAGCGATGGCTTTGGCTATGAGAAATCGATTTAGAAAAGCAGTGCAACAAATCGGCGCTTATGCTTGCTCAGAGGGTGCCTGAGTAGCATCTGATGTATCATGGGTACAGGTAAATGAAGTAAGTGTGGAGCCCATACGTATATATTTTTGTCATTAAGTTAGGACCAATGAAGTGGACGGAGACGAATAGTCGATGTATACTGGTTACACTTTTCCCCGACAATATCTGATTCACGTGTAATGACCTAGACGAAGATTGTATATTATATTCATGTTATGTTTGATGTTATGGGGAGTGGTACTGAGTATAAATATGTATTTTAAACATTTGAGGAACCTTCTGTCAGCAAGTGAATTACTGTTTACTTATCCATGTCTTCCAACTACTCGAATGGTTTCGACCTCAATGTGCACAATAGTGCTCATTCTTATTGCAATTTATCGTCTCCTAATTTAGTTGCTGGTGATGCTGCTTGAAATGTCAATTAAGGTCCGTAAAGGAAACCATAAAGATAATAGTATACTTAACATGATAAAGAGTCACCAAAAATGCCTGTAAAAATTGAATTACCCTTCAGAGATGAGGCTCGACAGGGGTGAGCCACATGCTTCGCGGGTCTTCAAGAAGTAGTTCTGATTATATATATATATATATATATATATATATATATATATATATATATATATATATATATATATATATATATATATATATATATATATATATATATTGTATGCTAAAGTTGGATGATCAGAGCGTTCCACTAGTACTTCCGTTAAGTCGGCTACAGATGAACCTTTATTTTAACGATGTTATATAAGAATTGAAAGATGGCAAGCACGATGAACCTTTTCGGAACGAAGATAAGTATCGCGACACCGTACAAATTTACACTCGGCGTTCGTGGCATGAAGAGACAACGTCTCAGAAAAAAAGTCGTTATAGGAATTGAATAATCACCAAACGCCTACGAAATGATTTGCAAACGAAAAATGTCGCCCGCACAATAGCCCAGACACAGCATGCACAATAAGAGACAGACGCCTCCGTCCACATTTTCTTGTGCGCACTATTACTCATTCGTGAAAGAATGCTGAACACGCCCATATTTCTACTACACAACGAATTTTAACACGTGCTGTAGCAACGACCCGACATTAGACAAAAATTAGAAGGAAAAGAGTGATGCATATTTTTCCTGCAAGAGGAACATGCTTTGCACGAGGAAAAAAAAAAGCAAGGAAGATAGTTCTGTTTTTCCGGCTATCTTCTCGTTTCGTTTTTTTTTACCCCAGTACCCCCAGAACTCTAATAGGTCCCGGCTTACTCCTCTGACAACGCTTGGCGGCAGTTCCCGGAGAGACATGGTTATTACTCATGCTCGATTTGCGCTTCCCTGTTTCACGGCTTCATATGACGTAGTGGCCTCTGTTCGCAGTCCCTGATAGAGTAACAATGAGTAATGGAAGCAGTTTCAGGGCACGATGCTGTCCAGCTTGTGTAACAACGTGGCAACACATGCCCTCTATTACCTCTTTTGTCGCATCTGCACGGCTTCCCCAGCAGCGGCCGGTGTAGCAAGAACTCAGTCCCACGTAACTTTTCTTCTTCTGGTGCGTGCATGTTTATTTCGCAAGCAGCGCACACAAATTTAGCGTTGACATATACGAGTCGCAGCACGTGTTTCTACCAACAATGGACACGGTGAACATGTTCTCCCTGCTCATTCGGAAGACAAGGGAAAAGATTCGGAGAGTTTGTTTATGTGACATCTACGTGCGATACCAACACAGTCGTTCCTCTTCAAAATGACGAACGGTGCTGACTACGAGACAAATGATGCAAAAAAAGCCAGGTGCGTGGCCTGTCAAACGCTTTTTGTGTGTGTGTGTGGTCGTGTAGTGCATAAGATACAAATTGACGGCTCCTATCTCTACTTTGTATATTTACAACTCCGAATAAAAACTTGTTTATAGGCCATCTGTCCTGCACGCATCCCTTGACCCGCCCTTTGCGGTGTTCGCGTGTTGAGCATAAACCAACTATCCCAGATAAGAGCTCGCGTACGTTTCTTTTGTCGTTGATCTTCACAGCATGGGTCCAAGTTTGCAACTCCGTCTTCCAACAGTGTTGCTACCAGCGGAAGCAACACTTCTGTGCCGCCTATGGCTCGGCGTTGCATTCAAGAACTCTTATTCCTTCCGCATTGGAATGGCCGACAGCCCTGCTTGCGACACCTGCGGCTGCGAAGAGACGATCGCGCCCCTCCTGTGTGACTGTCCACGTTACAATGTGCCACGAAAAGTGCTCGCGACCGTGCTCGAAAAACGGTACAATCGCCCATTCACAGAAGAGAAAGTTCTAGGACACTGGTCCAGACAGGTTTCGGCACTCAAGGCCTTAAGGGCTTTGCTCAAGTTCTTAAGGACATGTGAATTGTGCGACCGCCTTTGACTAATGTTGCACGTAACATCGCCTTACTGTGTGAATTTTTCTTGTTTTTTTTTCTCTTCGTTCTCCTTTTATTCCCCTTACCCCTTTCCCCAGCACAGGGTAGCCAGCCGGTATTGAAACTGGCTAACCTCCCTTTCTTTCCTATCCTTTTGTCTCTCTCTCTCTGTATTTGCGATCCCGAGCACTGTGGAATTTTTACGAAATTACTCGTGGGCATTGAGACCAGGCACACGCTTCTGTAATCACACCCAAGCCTGAGTGTTAGTAGGCCAAATAATCCAATGGCATTACGAAGTCGCTTTTTTTAAAACAAACGGCATGCATAGTGTGCTCATGTTACTCTTTTCTCAAAATACGATTTCTTTATACTAAAGGAACCAACCGATTCGTAAACATTCCTTCTCGTATTTCTTTCTCGCATGCTCGATGTTTTCTTTGTCGTATGGAGCCATACAGTTCATTAGTAAAGAAAAATTGTTCGCAACAACGCCGTGCATTGCAACGTAACAAAAGTAGATGTTAAAATGTTGGAAGAGGCAGTTGTAAAATGTTTTGCTTCCAGTCAAAAGCTGATGTTGTTACCATTTCTTTCAACAAGGAGAGAATAGTACAAACGGAAGGAGGAAGGTTAACCAAACTGAGCCTCTTCTGTGTTGTTGTTATTTATTACTGCGACAGTATGAGAAATTTGACTACTAAGGATCCCGATATTCCAAACCGTAGCTGAGAAATTATTATAGGCGTTGAAGATAAATATATAAATAATCAATATATGTTACAAACACCGAGAGTGAAATAAACTCGGACTATATAACGAAGAATTCGACATAAGGTTTCAAATATTTGCGTGCCCCGCGTATTGGAGAGTCTGCGTATAAGCTGTGACAAGCATGAATAGGCTCCACTGATGCTGAAGTATAGTTCAGGTCTGAGCGAAGCGCATAAAAAGCCCCTTATGTGGCAAAGTTATGATGTTAACTTGAGACAGAAATAGAAACATCCTACCAAAGCGCACAAAATCTCATTGACAACACCCACTTTGCCTACTGTATCGTGTGGGAAGGCGAAGCGGGAGGAAAAGGTCAAGAGGCTCCATAGCAGATTAACGATCTACTTTGACGTCAGAGAGATTCTTCTGGGAGAAGAAGGTAGAACAAAGCGCATAACAGTGCAAGAGCGCTACATGTGGGATGGTTTACACTCTGCAGCAAACTGCAGCGCTCGCTTTGCAGGAGACCCACGGATGGCTTAACGGCTAAACCGTAGCACTATTTCAAAGCTGCATCAAAGCTGCAGTGAACAGGACTTGTCTCGTAAATCCAGGGAGGGCAGGCAAGGAAACGTTCACTTCAATAAATGTCTTCCGACTTGGAATACACTTTTAAAGTACGGTCCATTCTTCTTGGACCACGACCTCCCGCATGCTACTAACAAAGCATAATTTAGGTCTCGCAGGAACAAGACACAGGCGTATGAAACGTCAAAATTAGGTAATATGATTTTTTAACAATGGCAAGTAAGTGTCACTGCAGTGTTCTACTGCAACCTCGGTGGTTAGTTCATCGTCATGACAGACCAGCTTGCTCAAGTACAAATACGAAGAGGAGTAGTTGCCTTGAAGTTAGTATTGGTGGCTGAAATATATGTCAAACCTCACCTCCGCCAACCTACGGAGAGAACGTAACTGAGAGAATTGTAGAAAGAATAAAAGCGCCGGCAACACTCATATAAAAACAAACAGAAATAAAAAGTTTGAAAATAAACAGATTGCTTGCGTCTGCAAAGCCGATGATTAGAGCCACAGCCTATAACTTCGCCAAGGTCCGCGAGCACGGCTCTTTTTCCTCTAAGCAAGTTTGAGAGCTCTACAATGCGATAGCTCATGAGCAAAATCACGTGGTTTTATTTCACACTTTGCGGGCTTTCTTTACCTACACAAAGCATCACCATGCGTCATGTACGTTGCCACGAAAAAACGGATCAGTAATTCCTGTAACCCCTCTACAACCTAACGAAACGTACTTGGCACTAATGTGAAAAATAAACATTTCGGATAACTGATCTGAGTTAATTACCTAATTTACCGGAATATAAAAAAACGTGTTGAGGAGCGCCACAGGACGGCAAACCGTGAGTCGTTGGTTTCACCCAGCTGCTGTTAACCACTTTGTTTAAATCCTTGGCTCAAGTTTCGTGATACACCCTGTCTATTCTTCGAGGATTGTAGCAGCAGAACTTGAGAGGCGCAGACACAAAAAGGAATGAACACATCTGGACGTAGCTGCTACGTCCACGTGTGCTCGTTCGTTCGCTTCTATGTCCGTGTCCCACAATTTACTGCTGCGACAATGCTCGAAGAATGAACCAGCCAGCTCAGTAAAACACCATTTTGACACTTCATATTCCGACGCACGCCACGCGTGGACTTCCCGGTTACACAGTGAGATGGCGCAGCGTGTCTAGAGGGAAGCGTGAGAGAGGAACCAGGCTACATTACATGGCTCATACAGGACACGCTTTGTTGGTTACAATGCGGTATGTTTCTACATTGCTTTAATCCTAGTTGCATTAACGTCGACAGTCACGATGAGCTGGTTTCTGCCGGAATTTTTATTGTAGAAAGCACTTATCGCTACTTTAGGGGGTTAGGACAGTTAACATGCCTACGGAGAGACCAGTTGGACCAGTAATAAAGAACTGTCGTGGTTTTCAGATAGCAACCGTCTTTATCCCACATTTTATCCCTTGTTTATTCCATGTTGTTTTCTTTTTTGTGCGTTTGTTGATTCAGTGGGAACAGCAGGTCAGAAGAGAATTTATCGCACCCAAAAATGTAAAGTGATGCCTGTAAACTAGTGTTTGTGTTTTAAAGCATGCAATATACAACTGCAGTGTGAGCATGAAGCCTTACAAACTGGCTACAGCAAGGCATGATACACCCTAGAGAATTCCAGACAGCTGTATGGGACAGGCGACATATGTTCGCACCTTCACAGCATATACAGTACAACAGGGTCAGGTAACATTCAAATCGTCTGCGATTGCCACACTTTCAAACATATTGAAAGAATTTGGCTCCGAGCGCATAACGTACGGGCAATTCGATTTACTAAGGTTGGCCTTGTGAAGCCCTCCTGGAATCAATATGTTATTCAACAAGGCTATTCCTCAAATCGTATATCAAAGTCCAAACGAAAATGGAAATAGCGTGAAAAATTGAAGAAACGATAACGAATTGACAAAAAGAACAGCAATATAAGGTGTCATTCGACGACCAGGACCATTATTTACTGGAATATTTTTTTTTTTTTGCGTAAGCCTATAGAGTAAAATGGAAAATGATATGGTGCATGATGTGTCTCCATGTGTGCGTTTCTTTCTTTTTTTACCTTATTTTAGCGTTTTCCTCTCTTTCATCTTTCTGACCACTATCCCCCGTCCCCAGTGTAGGGTAGAAAACCGGAGACTCATATATGGTTAACCTCCCTGCCTTTCCTCTTCATTTTCTCTCTCTTTCTATATATATATATATATATATATATATATATATATATATATATATATATATATATATATATATATATATATATATATATATATATATATATATATGATTCTTCTTTGTGCGGCGTGTGTTCTATGACAAAAAGGCGGTAATTGACCGCGCGCTGTCGTTTACTTCTCAGCAGGTTATAACAAGCATGAATGAAGCAAGTGTGCTTGTTCTCTCCTCCCCTCCTCCTACGCCAGGCTTGCAAAAAACGAAGTCCCTTCGCAGTCGGCTACTGAATATGCATTCCTGCGTTTGTTTCAAGCGCGGTTTCCTCGCGTTCCTAGTCATGCGTCAACTGGTTTTGAACTCCGAGGTAGCACCGCAGAGGTGAATCGCATGCTCAAAAACTGGCAGAGCGGTCTCAGTGTCGCTTCCATCAAGCTGTAAAGGCACACGTGGAAAAAGTATTCCAAAGTTACATAAAGCAAGGTTCGTAGTTTTACAGGCCATACAAATTGCAGTAAACCTGCACTCGCTAACTAAACAAGCGTGGTGTGACGCGTGAAAACACAAACACGAAGAGATCTAATTCATTGACCTCGAGCACTCACTGTAACATTGCTGACGTGATCAGAAGGGCCGGCAGGAAGGAGCACGCGCGCTTATCGCAAAATAGAAAGCTTCGTGTCACCACTTGATTCACCACTTCAACTGTGCTGCGTCTACGAAATACAGATTACGTGTCCTCCAACCCTAGACCTGCGCTACGACAGTGTGCCTGAAGCCACCAGACGTCTGGGCTCGTCTTTAACCCTGGAACCTCCGGTAACATGACCTCTAACATACGGTGTGGCTCCCACGTACGTGCTCAGCCGTGCGGATAGCTATGTGCATCCGTGGCCTGGCTAGACAAGGAGACGTATGCTCGCCCTCCCGCCTACGTACATGGCAGTGCTGTGACGTCGATCATAGTGGCACGTGGCTTTGAGAGTTATTCAAGGCAACAGCAGGTATTTGTTTAATCTGTTGATTCAATAGACCAATGAAAGTTTAGAAAAAAATGGTAAAATCTACAAACCGAATGTCTGCGTGCTTTTGTTTTACTCCTTACAATAGCAAGAGACATGTACTTCCATTTCGTCTGTTTGTCCCCAAGTTGTGCAGTCGCGCACGTGGAGACCGAAACTATGTGTTTTTCTACCGCGTTCCAGTGTGGCATCATGCTCTGTGATCCGCTTGCGTCTGCCCCAGTGTTCGTGTAGCGCTGATTTATACCGCTAGTCAGGTGTTCTCGTGAACAGCGCTCCGGAGTGGGAGAACGCAGGGAAGGCATTTCTCTTGCGGAGGCTTGACATGGGCAACTAGAGAGAGCGTTTTGTTGGCGGTGATGCTCACCTCCTGAAACTATGGATTCGCGGCACTGAAATATTTCGATTCCGTGTATTATTGGGCCAATTTGAAAAATTCTTGCGGTAGAACGCTCTCTAGAAGGTACGTAATAACTTCCAGCGTGTAACTAAAATTTGCTATGTGACCTGATGAGGGCTTTTTAGGGAAACAGGATAGTTGGCCGATTTCAAAGTAAATTACACTTGAACAGTGGCCACAACGATCCGCTGCTTGCGGTTGGCGTACCTGCGAAATAGGCTGTGATATCCACGTCTGCCACCTCAGATTGTTGCGCCAGTTTCCACTTCGATATTCATTCTTTTTCACTTCTCATCCTTCTATATCCCTTTTCTCCGCCGCACTGTAGCAAACTGGACTTTTTCTGGTTAACCTCCCGGCCTTTCCTTTGACTATCTCTCCCTTTCTCTTTAAGCTTACGGGCCAGTTCAGGACTCACTCAGTGTATGAATTACTTTCTAAGAGTTTCTACTCCTATCAGACACGTCAAAGCGAAAAGTATCCCCGAAAGTGATTATCTGCTGATGAGGCACACGTTCAAATTTTTCAGCACATGTAGCGGAGGTCTAAGCTACGTATGGCGCAAGTGCTCTAAAGAGATGTCGTGTGCTAGGTGATTGAAATTCATCAAGAATACTTGACGCGAAAACAGGCAGGAGCAACATGACAGCCGCCGGAGAAACGTTTATTGGATGAGTGCAACCTTCGGAATCGACAATCCAAGATTCAAGTCGAATAATGCACGTTTATTCATTATTTATTTAATATTAAACACGTTTAGCGTAGCAACGGTAAACTTCTCGCTTGTACAAAAAACAAAACAAAAAGTCACAGCTTCGCCCGATAGGCGAAGCATCGATTGCGGTCGCAAATTAGCTGACAGCGATACCAAGAAGGATAGTAGTTTTATCGGTGTATAAACTTGTAAACATGGGCATACTAACTAACATGCATGATGTTACGCTCACACAAGCAACCATGAACGCAACTCACTCGATGACCGTGGAAACTCGCTTTCAACATGCTGGAGTAAGCAAGCGCGGCAGCAGCAGCGAGCGAGCTGACCTTCTTGCTGCGTCTAGCGTCAACGCTAAGGGGCGAAAACGGTGCACGGCGAACTGTGTCCTCATCGGAGATGGCTTTCAAGATACGGCGGCCCAGCGCACTGAAGCCAGGGGCTCCCGAAGTAAAACGTTCCCTGCCCTCTCTACTCTCTCCCCGGAAACTTGTGTGCGAAGAAGACGGCGCGCTTCCTCCCCGCTTTCTTCCCTATTCTGCGCGAGATTGAGCCGCGATCGGTGGATCGGTGGATTGGTTGCTACTCGAAAACACAAGTATCCAGACTACCTGGCGCACATCTCATCCCTCGACCAGTGGCACGGTAGGTGGCTGTTGTTGGTGATGATTATGTTAATGATGGTTTATTGGCATCCACTTCCAAGAGCAGTGGTGACAAATAGTCACCTACCTTGCTTGAATTAACCAGGTCCAGCTACATGCAGCACGCAACTGCTATATGCAACTGCTGCATGTCGGGACACCTAGTGGAATGTGTACGGGAACTGCAATGCAAAGTTTGCACGCATCGACGCTACAGGGCGCGCATCTCGCATTGCGTGGAAAATGGCACTGTACGGCGCCAATGATGATGATCATGATTTAATGGCATTCGCTTTGAGACAGGATGGTGACAAACAGTCACCTAACTTCCTTGAAGTATTCCATACATGTTTTTCATCAGAGCAATATTTATACATCTCCATAATCTTCTTTTTCTTCCTCAAGACTTCTCTACCTTCTACCGCTAGCTATGGTGGACGGATGGATGGATGGATGGATGGATGTTGTGAGCGCCCTCTTTAGAAAGGGGGGGGGGGGTTGCGCCACAAAGCTCTTGCTATTATACTGCCTAATGTCCTACCATCGTAGACAATAAAAAAGGGAAAAGAAGAACACTATGAACTACCACACCCGAATTTTCTGATCCCCTATTGCGAACTGTGCTTTCGTACGTCTCCGTCTTTGCGTTTCCCTACTTTTCCACCAATCCTCCAATCGCCTCTTACTAAGGCCTATTGCAGACATGTTTACTTTACCACTACTCCCGCAGAACCCAAGGGCTTCAAGGAGGCCAGTGGTGCTTAAATCGACCGCTGGGTAGACGTCTTCACATTCCAATAAAACACTCTCCATAGTTTCCCTAGCTTTACCGCAGCAAGCACATGCTTCTTCTTCCTTCTTATATCTCGCTTTATAGGTGCGTGTTCTAAGGCATTCCGATCTCGTTTCGAAAAGTAATGAGCTTCCCTTTCACTTACCATAAACGGTTTCTTTCCTGATTTTGTTTTTTCCTCCTAAGTAGTTACTCATGGAAGGTTTCTTTTCCATTGCCGCCACCCTTGAGATTATTTCAGCCTCTCTGGCTTTCCGGTTGACCTTCTTTGTTGCTGCGTTGCCCACCCTGCAGGCCGCAAACTTGCTGGTAAGCTTCCTAGTTCTTTTCCTCCACTGTGAATCAATGTTTTTTCTGTGCAGATACCTGAACACTCTCCCAGCCCATTTACTTTCCTCCATGTTATTCAGCCGTTCTTCACACTCAATTTTACTGCGAGCTTCTCTCACTTCAAAACTAGACCAGCACATATCACCCTGCACAGCTTCATTTGTAGTCTTCCCGTGAGCGCCCAATGCGAGGCGACCCACTGACCTTTGGTTCCCGTCGAGTCCTGATTGTACCCCTAATTTAAAGCAAACAACCGCATTTCCAAAAGTAAGTCCTGGAACCATTACACCTTTCCACATACCTCGGAGGACCTCGTACCTATTGTATCCCCATAGCGCTTTGTGCTTCATTATGGCTGAATTTCTCTTCCCCTTCACTGTTATTGTTTTTTATGCAACTGCTACATGGCATGTCGCCTGGTGCAGTAATATTCAACTGCAATGCAAAGGGCACAAGCGTAGACGTTACGCAGCGCACATTTCACATCGCAAATATAACGCCTATATGCAAGCTTTGTTAAACAAAGCTTTCATATAGGCTCCCTAATCGCAAGAAAACTGGCACGATACCATGAAGATTATTATTCTTATCCTTATTAATTATTGGCATCACCTTTGATATGTGGCAGTGGCATAGTCACCTGCCAGCTTAATTTTATTACGTACACAATATATATATTTTCTATTATTCTGGTATACATCTCCTTGAACTAAGTTTTCTCCCTCAAACATTTTCTATGTCGTACCTATGCATCTGCTACATATCATTCTACTTGGTGCAATAATGTGTAACTGAAGTATATACGTATCGATGCTACGCGGCGCGCATGTCACATCGCGTGTTTGCTCGCACGCCAGGACGCGTTTATAGGGAATTTTTTCGCTGCATGCTGTACTCGCGGGCAACTTTCTGTGGCTATGAAGGGAAAGCTACGGGCGTGTGACTGCTGCACATGTTTTACCGCGCCAAGTAATCTGGCAGCGTTGACAGTGTTTTTCGTTGCTCGGAAGAGACGCTGAATTGACTCAGCTTCCACGTGTGATGGTTTCATCTTTGCACGACGCAGAAGGGAAAAGCAGCAAAATAAGTGATCTTTTCTACTGAATAGTGTGTTCTGCCTTATTTAACGGCTGCTAATAAGCTATCTTTTCTCTTCCACAGCCTAATCTAACGTGAATTAAAACACGGAACTCCCTTCAAAAGCGCTCTCACTTGTGTTCTCTACCTCCGTAGCTTTCTCTTCGTAGCAGCAGAAAGTCGTCTGCGAGTATAGGAAACGCTGGCGTGTCTCTTTATTTCAGTAGCTGATTTACACGCAACAGGCCCGGGTTTAATCGCGGCGAGAACTGGCTTTTTTTTTCCTCATTCCCGGCGATAGCTGCTACGGACACCAGACTCCGGCGGCAACGGCAGCGGCGGCGGACACCATCGCCAACCGAAACGGCTATTAGAATGAGCCCATAACCGCTTACGCTCTAAAACGTGCACCGGTGCGGTTTTGTAAAACTCAGGGTATGAGTCAAGGAGGCTGTTTCGCATTGCATACGTGATTGCTAAGAAGCCAGCTTTAAAGGTAAGAACGATGGATGTAGCGAAGTCGCGTCGGTGTTTGTACCAAAGTGATCGCTTCTATATTTTTAGCATTCCAGCGCACTCGACAAAGAATGCATTCGTTATGATGTAAATGTTTCACTACCTAGAAAGCACGACTCGAGACAGAACATTTGTTCTTTTTGTTGCGTTACCCTTCAGTTGCGATTTCTTTCGAAATATTTTACAATTTCAATCCATTTTGGGGGCTTCTTCTTGCTCCCTTATGACTCACTCTTAATTTTCCTCACATTTGCTGAATTTTTCTCCATTATTTTCTCCATTGTGTAGCCGCACTAAGAAACATTAAAGCCAAGGAGCGCAGAGGCAGTGACAAGTCGTAGTTTAGACGACACCTCTATACCTGTTTTACACTGTAAGAATGCTTACACAGTTAAGGATGTTTTCTTGTCACACTGGTAACACGGTTACCGTTTCCCTTAGAAAAATTTATAGATGACGACAACTGAGCTCTAACTAGACGTGCGATTACTAAAGACGTAGTCGAAAACTATCTAATCGTTCTGACAGCCTTGGGCACACATAAATAGGAGAACAGGGCGCACAGAATAGAAGAATAAGAGAAAGGAGAATTTCATATCTCTCCCTGTGAAATACTCTTGTCGGATATTTGTGTCGCCCAAGGCTGTCCGAATCATTAAGTAGTTTTCAACTACGTCTTTTGTTTTCGCACATCTAGTTAGAGTTCCTTGTCGATCTCTATAAATTTTTGTAAGGCCCTAACGGTAAGGTGCACCTAGTGCGACAAGTAAACACCCTTATGTGTGTAAACATTTTTACAGTCATATATATTGATTTTCTGACGCTCATCAAAGCTGCAGTGCACGTGCCTTGGGAGTAATTTTCATACTGACCGTTTCAACTCATCAGTGTTCGCAAAAAGTAGCAGTGTCGCCCGAAAGGCGAAGCATCAACTGCGACAGCAAGATAGTAGACATCCATACGAAGTAAGTACAGTACTTTTATCGGATGTATCAAATTGTAAACATTTACTTGCTAGCTAAATTAGCAAGCATGGTGTCAACGCGCACAGTAAACACGGAACTCGATGACCGCGAACACTCACTGTCAAAACGCTGCCATGAGGATGCGCATCAGCAGCAGCGATCGAAATGACCTTCGTTCTCTCTATTGCTTCAACGCATACTGAGCATCAATAACAGACAGCATGCACAAAGTTACGAGCCGTTGACGCACCTAGACTCTGCTTCCGAACGCATATCGCTCTCAAGATACAGCCGCACGACCGCGCGCGACTGCCATGTACGCAGTTGCTGCCAGAGTAGAACGCCGCCACCCGCTCCCTCCCCTCCCACCGTTGAATTGCAACGTTCGTTCCCTTCGTTTACCGTGACGTTGTTCTTCAACTAAGTTTGCAACAGTGCTTTGTTAAGATGGCGTGTAACGCTCAACGAAGCAATGACAAACAATCATCATTTGCAGCGGTGGAAGTTTCGAGGAAAGTCATGTCATTAACAATGATTTCGTTCACTCGCCACAACAAATCCACAAAAAGGTTTGTTAAGCTGCATTTATGCGAATTATAGAACATGTACCAGATGCAGTTATATTTGGCAGAAACTTCAAAGCGCAAAACACCCGCATCGCCTTTATTTGTCAGCTTGTGAGGCATACGTGCTGCTTAACGGTCCCCCGTAACACAAGTAGCCCCGCGCTCATTCATGTCCGCGAACAGATTAAGCTTAGAACATACACTCGGGACTTTTTTTCTTAGCGGCAGTGTTGAACATTCCGATTTAGAATAAATCTAAAGCATTCAGCAGCGAGAGCGGGACTCCCGGCATCTCGGTGCGTTCTTGGTTCTTACAATGCAATTATGGGGTTTTACGTGCCAAAACCACTTTCTGATTATGATGCACGCCGTAGCGGAAGACTCCGGAAATTTTGACCACCTGGGGTTCTTTAACGTGCACCTAAATCTAAGCACACGGGTTTTTTCGCATTTCGCCCCCATCGAAATGCGGCCGCCGTGGCCGGGATTCGATTCCGCGACCTCGTGCTCAGCAGCCCAACACCATAGCCACTGAGCAACCACGGCGGGTCTTGGTTCTTAGTTTCAGTGTTTTCATCACCACGCCCCTCCCTGCAAACGATGTGGTTGTGTGCGCTGTAGGTTCCGGCCAGACCAGGAGCTATTTATTCGGGAAGATGGATTAGAAGGTGGCACGAGGGCAGAGGGGGCACGTGTATGGGGTGCACGCGAGGCCCCTGCTACGTACATTCGTGATGCTGGCGAACCCCTGAAAGAGGGGCGAGCAACCAAGAACGAGTGGAGGCGAACTTGCACTGCGGTTGCTGTGGGAACGGGAGAGCACTAGAGAGAAAGAGAGAGAGAGAGGAGGTAGACATCCCCGCCCGTAATAGGCCCCATAAATCAGAATAAATAAAAGATGAGGAACATGCAGGGGAAAACAAAGCGAGAAAACGGTGCAGTGAGCCCCGAGCGGTGCCCTCTGCGCAGGTTTTTCGGCAAATTGCAACGGAGCTGCGGGACGACGGGCACACCGCGCTTCTCTATAACACACAAACTCGCTACGCAGCCAAGATCTCGGCATCCCCAGAGGGTGGGCAGTTGCGCTGTAGGGGAGCGTTTCAAAGAGGCAGCAAGTAGCGAAAGCAATTTGTAAGTAGGTGCACAAAGCACGGAGCTGCTCCTTCGTGGGCGGTGTGTCTGTACTATAGGCGTGGCACGCCTTTAACAACCAATCCTGGCCTACCATGCGGGTAATCTGCCTCGGCGCCTTCTCGTACTTACCGGCGAAGGCTCACGGGAGAATCTGGCATGACATATGCATGACATAGACGTACGCGCAATCGGGTCATTCGGTTTATCGGTGTATACAAATCCCGGTGGTGGCGCACGTGGCAGCTGTACTCCAGGCACATATACTATGGCATCACAGGTTTGTTCGTCCCGCATTTCAAGCATAGTTCCCGACTTCACGCAGTCCCTTCACCTCGTTCATTCCTTACCTAACATTTCTCTTTACCCCGGCTTTCTGCGGTGCAGGGAAGCGGAAGCCGCCGCTACTCGCAACCCTTGTTCCGCACGCACCCGTCAGCCTTATGCATTTTTAACCTCCGCGCCACCATCAGTTTTAGTAGCTATATTCTTCCGCACAAGCCCTTGCCTTAGCTCCATTCTCACTAGTCCTTGTTTCAATCTTGGCTTTTCACCCAATTCCGTCTAACCCCACGCTCGCAACTTATCCTTTGCCCTAAGAGCATACAGCTATCTGTCTAATTCTAGACGAATGCAATTTGCATGCCCAAAACGTGCCAAGAAATCATTAGGGGACGTTGACCTAGACCACGAACTTCGCTCAAAGGGTGAACGAACACTCAATATTTCGTTATCTTTTTACAGTGCTATATCGAAGCGTGAGTATACTAGCGCAAGGTACATATAAGAATAGCCGGGGAACATATCGCTGCAGTAGCACGCGGGAAGGCACCCTTTGTAATACGTGCACATAACACGCCCCTCATGCTTACTGCCTTGAGTTGCTATCTTCCAACCACGTCATAGTGTCTTGAGCAACATAGGCTTAATTCTCCTGAAAGCAATTTTGGCTCGTGTCGTTTATGAAAAGCAATGCAATGCAACAATGCTTTTGACATAACTTGGATTTTTACGGCCTCAAATGAGAATATCCTCATCGCTAGTGTTCCCTTCTGAGTCCTACAGAACGTGTACGCCTGTACTTTCAGCTCAGCATGTAGCATCTTATGTTAAGTCTATCTACTTTACGCGGTAGACAGAGCACTTGACTAATCGGCGAATCAACTTGAGAGATACGGCCTTAGCTTGAACTTTTAAACATGGTTGTACATGCAGCTAGGGCTTGGCGCTTGCAATTTCATTGCTTTCCTTTTAGCTAAAGTGAATAGAAATCGGGTACAGAGCCTAATGAGGGCGTGAAATGACAATTCTATGCTTAATGTGAACTGATTAAGATGGCAGGCTTGCAGGATGTTTGAGAGAACACTGGTGAAAAGAAATCTTAGTAGGGCCTCCTTAATGTTTAATTCATCTGTTCTCGTTAATGCTCACCTATCATTTGATGGCTCAATGAAACTGTGTGACACAACTGATGTTATCACTGTTCTGACGTAAAACGGCTCAATCTTAATCTACAGGTGCATATAGTCCACATCTTCGGTCACCCAACGCCTCGATAAAGTCGGAATAAACGCATAGCTGTGCACAAAATGTCTCGTTTCACGACCTGAAGATTATTTGGAGCTACGCTACAGCGCAAGCGTAATAGAGGTTTCCGAATTTAGGCCCAGATCCTGCGGCTTAACCAAACGCCACTGCCACAAGCTTGAACTGCACTCAGGTAAAGGCTTAGAAATGTAAAACTTGTTTTTCCTACTAGGCAAGATCCCCGCGCACTTCACAATTATGGATTCTACGATGACGTAGCGATTTTAAATACAAGAAGCTAGACGTTGAGCAGTAAGGCTTCTAGCAATTTTTATTCCACGTTACATCTTTGTTTAATTCTTTCCACCTAATAGGCAATTTCGCGCGGCTTGCTAATGATGGAAGCAAAATTTACGCTCTGTCAGACAGCATGGAGCAGTCTTGCAGAGGGGGACACCTCCCGTCCTTTGACACGTGAGCGACACCCGCATGGAGTCGCTTAAACGCATGTCATTCTGTTTTTCCTTCTGCGTTTTGTTTTGATTTCTTTCTTGGTTTACGCAAAGTTGCCGCGCGTTCGTCTGCTGGAATTTTCCATGCCTTGATTTCCCCATTGTTGACAGCGGTCCCCGGTATCCCGCTCCATCGACCGGGTGCGGGACCAGTGAATTTCTACACACTCCCAGCCGGATTTCTGTGCTCATTATTGCCTCGCTGGGTCGCGCACGACGTAGACAGATTCTGACAGCAAGGACGCACCGGGATTCTAACGCCCGCCCTTCAGAATATACTCGCTGGGTCATCTTGTTTATTATTTTTTGTATGTTTTTCAAAAAGTGAGTTGTTTAGAACTCAGGTTCTCTATGCGTAGCTTGCATCTCTTCTTTTTTTTTTGACCGTCCTTCGTTTTATCGCTCCCAGTGATAGAGCAAGCACTTGTAAAAACCTGACATGCCGAGCAATATGGTTTCGCAAGAAATAACAAAGTCTGCAGTGCTTGTCCCACCTCGTATCTTCATTGTCGCCTTCTTTTTTTTTGCTTGTCGCCCCTTCGTCGTGTGTTCTGGGAGCGCGACGCAATACAGGCATGCGGAACACGGCGCAATGTAAAGCGTTCGGCTCTAGGGAAAAACAGCGCGTTAAAACGTGGCTCAGCGTGCTACACTCACTGCGTGGCTCATTTTAATCCTAATTTGGTTGTTCTTTTCGGAGTCAACTATTTGCCCATATGTTTACTGTAACTGTACACATACACGATTTCAATAGCAGTTAAAAAAATAAACGCATGAACTTCCACTAGTAGCTGGAGAAAAACGGACAAAAAGAAACGGTAAAAGCCAAGAGGACAGATATAGCCGGTAGGAAAATAATTTTGCAAGTTGATACGGGACACTATCAATTATAACTCACGTAAATATAACAAAAACACTCAGAACACTTTATTTACCTATGCTTTCATAGCACAAGACTTGATGCACTAACGTAACTGCCAAATGCGATGAGAATTCGTCTGCGCCCAGAACTGCATTTCAACTTAAACAGACCTGATGGAAAATGAAGTAGGCGTTTTAACTTACTTGCTTCAAACCAAATGAAAGAAACAACGCGTGCATTCAGTATCCTCAAACAGTGTGAACGCGTCTACTGAAAGGATGAGGCAATGCCCGCGTTATTCTAAACAAAACTAATAAATACGCTTAGATCATCAATTCGAGACCAGTGTCCTCGCCAACGTTTATTGAACCTACGAACTCGTTACGTTCTCTGGAATCGTTGACAGAGCTCATGAAAACTTCTAATGGCTGCTTTCCGAACTCATTGAGGTCCTTCGACAATAAAAACACTGTAGACGCAACTCGATAGGAGCTAACGTGGTATGGTTGTGGAGATGTGGGATTGGAAAAAAAAGCTAGTGCATTTGCCCTGGATTGGTAAGGCTCTTCTGCCGCTTGCAGCCAGCCGTATGCCAGTCGGAAACAATACGTTTTTGAGCGTGTTGAGAAAGACAGCGAAGGCGCAATGCTGTTTTCCGGCGGCCCAGCCATGCGGGGTGGTTCCCACTTCAGTGATTCTAGTTAAGTGTGGAGAGTGAAAGTTGATCTCCTTCTGTTTGTCCGATTTATTATCTTATTTTGATCGTGGAATGACTTCAAAGCCATCCTGTCTCTATGGCCTGCGCTAAATCAACTACTACGCAACAGTACTCGGCAAGAACGTTCGTAAATTTTTGCGATTCTCGTGAAAGAGAGCGTTTCAGACTCTCGGTTTTTCGGGTTGAATGGTCTTGAGCAACCGTCATCACTTCTTGTCTCCTACTGGACAATTCGCATTAAAAAAAAGAGGGTGGAGGGAGGGGGCAAAGTTCGTCAAAGGGAATTTGTGTGAATGCGCTCGGGCGGCATACGGTAATGCAGTTTCAACTGAACACCACCACGTTCGGCAACAGAATTGAAACAGTTTATGAAAGAAACACTGTAACAGCATGGAATTTCGTAAAAAGAGAGTATCTAGTCCGCTGCTTGCAGTCGCCTGTGAGGTTGCCCAATGCTTCGCGGAGAAGCGTATTTTTCTAAAGCTCAACGCTGCTTACACGAGGCTTGCCATGTCCCATTCCTGACAAAACAAAAAAGTGAGTAAATGTATTGCTATAGTTGAGAGACAGTCGAGTTCACAGACCCGAGAACAGCACCCTGTGGCGCTGCGTCACGCCTCTGAATGGTACACATCCCATAGTCACTGCTGCACGCAACAAACATAACCCTGACCATCAATCACATGAGCGCGTCCAGCCGCCCGTCAAAACAATTTCTTATCGTCGCGTACCACACGCACAATGAGAAGGAAAAGTCAGAAAATAAAGCATAGAAACTGATAAAAGCACGCATCTCTCCTTTCATAAACAAAGAACCGCCAGACACGCTTTCACAAGAGGCGACCAGCGCTCTTTGAAAGTCTGAACCGAGACTCGTGTACACTGTTGTACAGCCAGTGTATGCATCACCTGTCTGTCCAGGGAAGTCATGATCTCCTTCGCACTTAAAATGCTGCAGCTTCGTCATATCGACAAGTAAAATGTGCAAGTTGGCGTAGCCCGAACTGTCACTCACTGTTTAGTTGGTTTTCCTTCTTTCATTTAGGTGCCATGCAAAGTCATGTGTCTCGGAAAGACTGGGCTCATTATTCTTTGAGGTGTCAGAACACGTTTCTAAAAGTGTGCTTTAAAAACCTATAAGGTGCGCCGTGTGTAGGCAGTTTAGTTCTAGGACTGCATCTGCTTAAAAGTGGAGCCACATGAAGCTCTGAGTGTTACACTAAAGAAAGCGAGAGAGAGAGAGAGAGAGAGATGATCATCCTTCACCAGTGTATGACAGTCTGACAACTGATACATCAAAGGCAGTGATTATTGCATATAATTAATCAAATCTAATTATGTGATTAGGCGAAATGCAAAAAAGTAATCGCACTTGCACCTAGCGACAGAAAACAACGTTACCATTACCTCAGCTACGTGGCACTCGCATATTTTTAAATATTTCGAGACACCTTACGTGGGACACCGTATACATATATATATATATATATATATATAATGAGAAGCCAACAACGACAACCTAGGGGAAATTATTTGAACTCACTAACTGAATTAAAGAAATAAATTAATGGCAATGAAAGTGGATGAAAAAACAACTTGCCGCAGGTGGGGAATGACCCCACGTCTTCGCATCAGGCGTGCTATGCTCTAACGAATTAAGGCACCGCGGCGCCGTTTCCCCATCCACTTTCTTGGGTATTTATGTGTTACTACTAGAACTAACCTTGGGAGTGTTTATCGTTATTTTGTATATTGACCAGTTGCCTTTACCTAAAAAGATTACGTACTCATGACGCCTGCAGCAAAAAAGAATGTTCCACATGTGCCGCCAAGGTTTGTGAGTGGTGGCGCTGGCTAACACTCTCAGTATTAGTTCTAGTAGTAACACGTAAATACCCAAAAAAGTGGATTGGGAAACGGTGCTGCGGAAGCTCAGTTGGTTAGAGCATCGCACCCATAATGCGAAAACATGGGATCGTTCCCCACCTGCGGCAAGTTGTTTTTCCACCCACTTTCATTAACATTAATTCAACATTTCTTTAATTCAATCAATAAGTACAAGTACTTTCGACTATGTTGTCCTTGGTGTCTTTGTTGGCTTCTCATGCCATGATATTGTTACACACACACACACACACATTCTATATATATATATATATATATATATATACACGCACAAGGTGATATACTTATTAAAGACAGCGTCAGAGAGACTGGTCACGTGGGAATGTTCGCCAGCAATAAAACCACGCAAAATTAGGGCTCACATAGGCTGAATAGCGCGAACTCCATATGTGTAAAGCCACTGAGGGTTGACTGCCGCATGTGTCTCCAAATTTCCTAATAAAATATGCCTCTGATGTCTCTCGCGTTCCCTTCACAGGATAGCGATCCAGCACACATCCATCTTTAAACTGCGGCTTACATCCGCAGCTATTGCAGCACTAGGTTAGAAGTTCTTCCTTTATCTAGGTCACTTCAATTTTCCCCTAGTCTTCCTTTCATACAACGCCCCGTTTGCCTAATATAGCTGCGGCCGCATGATAAGGGTATTCGATAGACCCCAACGCAGCAATTCCCAAATTCGTTTTTCATGTTTCACCAGGCATGACCACCTGTATTTATTTTATGTCCTGCTAAGACGTTCGTCCGTCATCCTGGAAATACATCAGAGCTTCCAAAGGGCTGATAGGATTACATCGACACCATATGGCAGCGCTGTTTTTTTTATCCCATGAAAAACTTCGTGCGAATACGGGACAACTTTTTTTTTTTTTGCACTTCTGATATTTCCTGGTCCCGCTTATTTTTTACCTTTTTGCAACAATTTTTCCCAAACTGACGAAATGACAAACCTCGCTAATCCCGCTGAAAGTATAGCCTGTCTAACTCTACTTCTACGCTGTTCTTCGCCATGTGTGAACAAGATTTTGTTAACGCCGCGCTAATGGCGGAGGAAACACTCGCTCTCATTACCAGTTTAGAGTGATTAGAGGCTTAATTAAGAATGGGGCTTAACGCTCCGCGGTTGGCATGTCCAGTAAACATGATTTCGCAGTTGTCTACAGCGCTCGTGTTGTCCTCTTGCAATCCTTCTTCCTTCGGCCGTATTTGTCCTTTTTTTTCCGCACATCATTGCTTCGCGCTGAAGAAATTTGCACCAATTCATTGATAGCTGTCTCACCACCTCACAACAAAAAATAAAAAAGAAGCTAGAAAAACAAACAATTATATAAATATTGCAGAGTGTAGTCTAACTTTCCGCTTTTGCTGCGTGTTTTGGCTACCAGTTGTACATAAAAGAGTAGTTCGTGCCTGAAATAACACCGAGTAATTTACCCTCCTAATGTAAAAAAAATAAATTTTAGCTTTTAAATATCGAAAATGGATACATAAAATTAGCTGTGTTATCAGACTAATATTTTGCATCCACAGCTACAAGAAAACACGACCAATATAAAGCAAACCTCCTCTTTATTTAAACGCTGTTGGTAAGGCACCGCACTGAAAGCACTTTCACAAACACGTGCAGGAAACGCTGCTGCAGGAAATAGATCTCTTCTAATGTAAAAACGCATGACAAGTCCAGGGCCACACCGCGACGACTTCCCTGCAAGCTCCCCTTCTTGCATCTCCCCTCTCCAATACTAGGTCATCACCTCCCACACCACTGTCAGGCAATCTAAGAATAACAGGAGAAGGAAACAGATGCCAATGCCAACTGCGCGATACTCCTGTTTGTCAGGGGCCGGCTCGTTACAATGGGCACGTGGACTTCCCCTCTGTATCCTACGTTCTCTCGCCATCTCCGTCATGAAGCTCGCGGTCCCGGAGTTATGGCCCCTTCGACTGTCCTCTGGTGCTTCCCAAACTCGATGGCGACAGGTCTGCAGTAGCAGCATCAAGCAAGCAAGGGCACGCGTACCACGGCTGGAACTCAGTTTGATGGCATCTATTCTGGCTCCATTTGGGACACCGAGGAAGGAGGGGAGGCGTACTGCAGAGAGAACGTAAGGCAGCGAAGGGTGGTGGCGGGGAGCAGGGAGGGAGCGAACACCGGAGGGTTCTGGAAACCGGGAGCACTTCCCCGCTGCGCCCGCTGGATAACTTAGCAGGCTTACGCTGTTGGCGATGCAATAGCGGTGAAGCGCGCGCTGGCGAAAAGGGGAAGCCGGTCTGTCTCCGTCACACATCCGGCTCGAAGGCACCACTGTCCCGGAGCCAACCACCGTTTATAATTCATTCATAGTCACTCGGGTCTCACCCAACCACTGACGCAAGTCAGAACCTTTCGCTTCCATGTGCACCCCTCTCTCGTTTTATTATTATTATTTTTTGCGCGCTGCTCCGTTCTCCGTTCTGCATGCTGCTTCCACGCCACGCCTGTCTAATCTGCATCCGACAATTTTGACCGGCAGGAGTGATGCGGCGTGTGCTACACTGTCGCGGAGGAGGCGTCGCTTCCTACTATCGTCACCACCAACATACGTCGAGGTGCAGTGAAGTGTTCGGCCCTTACGCTACAGTGTCAGACACGCAAGGGAGAAATCGAGGCCGGAAAAAGAGGAGGCAAGAAAGGCATTACAGCCGTTGTGACAGCTCGCAGCAGGTGAAGCAGTGCTGTGTGGCACATTTCCGAGTTCCCCGAAACCCATCTTGAAGGAGCAAGTAGAAAAATGTCGGTTCAGACGAGCATTAAACAATGATAAAGACTGTATACAGCCGGACCTGTCACAATGAGTTATAGAACATGCAGTGGTGGATGGTGGCTCTGAGCTTAATAAGAAAGGAGATCTGCTTCAACAATCTGTGAAAAAAAAAAAGCTTGTTCGACGCTGTGCAACGAGATGACTAACCACGAGAACGAAGCATGCGGAATAGAGTTACTATTGTTACTTCGGACACTGAAGCTCCTTGACTACTGTTGACTCTTCCTTATAAGCTCTCACATAGGCGTCTAAATTGTCCGGCTACTAAGCATGTAGTGTTTGCACAATCCTAAATTCAGATGTGAAATAATGTTTTCATGTAAAAAAACTCACTTGCGTCATCGTATTTGGCCTTCAACAACCCTGAGGGGCGGTTTAGTCCACTAAACTCCTGGAAACAGCCCCTGAAACGGAGCCAAAGCAGCCGATGCAAGCGGAGGAGTATGCTACCGTCCTTTTCTCTCCACCCTTAAATGCATGGAAGACAGCGCTAGGTAACACATTTTACGTTATTAAAAACCGATGTTTATTTGGCCTCCCTAAATTTGGGTAAGCGAGAAGTGTCAAACCCGTAGTTCGCGCGTCAGTTCTCGCATGTCCCCTCTTTATGGCCTCACTCGCACATCCGCGCCATCTTTTTACTCTGTTCTGGCACAAATGCCAGAACAGAGTAATCCTTGTCAAGAACGTGTCATCATGTTTATAGTTTTGCACCCACTGCTATTCTATTTATATCTCTCACTTGAGCCCGAAGTTAATGGCATGAGGGAAGCGCATGACATGACCTTAATGTTTCACAACTTCTGCATTTCCGCTCTGTCCCAAAAGAAAATCGAATGGACGCTGTTGAAGAGTAGCGTACTGCACAATAATTGACTTTAGTCTAAGGCACCCAAATACGGACACTGAAGTTTCGGCTCAAAGTCGAGAGACGTGCAAATAACCCTTGCTCGCAGCATGCGTCAACCTGCTCGCTCGCTACACAGCGCAAAAAAAGTTTCCTACTAATCTCAAAATTTTGAGCATATTTTCATGAGCACACTCTTCACTTGCCTGAGCCTCATCTGCAACGCTTGTGTACTGTTGCGCCTTTCCGCGTGGGACACTCAACAATACCGAAATTATCCTACTCCTACTTTCGCTTCTTCTGGTTTCTTACTGTTTTGAGTGTATTCAGGGTGCTGCGCTGCAGTCACGTCATCGATGGAAAGCATACAGCTCGCAACAATAGCAGGCATCTGCGCCGCTGCTCTGACGCGAACCATTTAATGTTAAACTCTTAGGTTTTTCGTGCCAAAACCGCGATATGATTATGAGGCACGCCCTAGTGGAGGACTCCGGAATAATTTTGACCACCTGATGTTCTATACCGTGTACCATGCACCCATTGCATGGTTCACGGGTGTTCTTTTTTTTCGTTTCGACCCCATCGAAATGCAATCGCCGCGGTCAGAATTCCCTTCCTTGCTTTCCAACCTCTGTTTTTTTTTCAACCTCTTGCTTAGCAGCGCAACGCCGTAGCCGCTAAGCCACCACGGCGGCTGGCGCTAATCATCTGTCACTGCTCGCCACAGGTACGATACACGGGGAGTGCGGTACCCGAAGATGGCGAGTTCCTGAGAGATGAACTGCCATTCTTTCCGTCCTCCTCTCTTTCAAATCTCTACCCAAGATAAAAAGTAGTCTCATCGGTGTTTCAATTTCGGAAGCAGCTTTCCCCTTACTTCAGCCGTATTCCCTCTTCTTTGGTCTGAGTTCTTTTTCTTTTGGTGTTTAGCTTTTCTTTTATATTCGGCAGCATTCGTCTTCCCTTTGCCAGCTCATGGTCCATTAGCAAAGGGTGCGGCGACAAAAGGCGGGATCTCGAAGCGTTCGCCCCAAGAATGGAAGGGGTGGCTCATCTCCGTGTGAAAAGGAGGCCCCGTTATATGGGGGACGCAGGAACGAGGCTCTCATGCTTCTCTCTCTAGAGACGCCGATGCTGCCTTGCGGCTCGCCCTGCAAAAGGCGAATTCATGGCTTTCGATCGAGAGGATGCAGTGATGGTGATCGCAGCAAAAAGTGCCTCAGAAAAACCTCACGAAGACTTAGCGCGACTTTCAAATTACCGTTGGCTTTATTACCATCCTAACTAAGCGGGAACTAGGAGAGTTGACCATGAATACGTTAATAATTTAAGCGTTGGTACTGTAGCATTCAGGTCAATGTCCCTTATGGTATCGTATGGCAGTATTGATGTTATTGACGATCTGCGTTTTACATGTTCATACCGTTTTTGAAATAGGCTATACTATAGCCTTGTTATCAGAAAGAGCTTTAGTGGCTGTGAACAAGCAAAGTCAAGTAGCAAATAACATTACGCTAGAACTTTATTGCATAAAACTACGTATAAGCAGGGAAATAAGTGGAACGTTATTAATTAAATGCTCTACGTGATGGCCATTCCCACAGCGACAAACCGCATGAAAGTAGAAATATCTATACGTTAACAAGCACTGCTAAGTGATTTACTCATGGTGGCATAATTATGCAAACCCAAAGCTTTAGAACTTGATTGAAATTGAAATGTAGATTGCATAAAAAAGGTTCAGTACCTGTATAGATGACGTAAATAGTGTGTGAAGCCTATGTTCGTTCCGAGGCCATGTTGTTCGGGTGCATGATAACCTTTATATTGTGAATAATCTAATATACCATGTTCATCTCTCCAGCTACATGCTATGTCGAGTCTTTTTTTCTTGTGGACGATGGGGATTGAAACACCATACCACTATCTATGTTGTCCCATAAGAGCTAACAGCATTCCGCTGTGTAAGTCGTGAAACACTGCGCACATCAGAAGCTTTACCATGTGCCTGCAATAACTAACTTCTGAGTACGTCAGCTTAGCGGCAACATAGCAGCAGTATAGCTCATGTGCGCTAGAGGCAAGTCTTTTAATTAAGAAACGCCTACACCCGCAGGGAACACCTGCACTGTGCTAGAAAGAGCACCACTGCTGAGACTGGCGACAGCTAGCGCTCGTAATCTCGTTACCGTAACGTGCAGTCTGTCGCAAAGCGCTGGAGGGGTGTGTCGCAATTGTCATGGCTCACAGAGCAGCGGGCACGTATGTACATACCTCGTATTCTTAAATAGAAGGTGCGAAGCTTGCTTTGTTGGCCAAATGATAGAAGTAACCTCAGCCTTGATAACGTCTGTTTATATGCAAAAGAGAACTTGTTGAGTAAGACAACCGTGGTGTCAACATCGTCCTTAAGCGGACTGATGCATTGGTGTGGCCCTTTCGATTACCATTCTTTTTCTCCTCGCTCATAGTTCAATTTGTTCAGTAAACCAACTAGCAGACTCTACACACATTCTTACACGTAATTCGTTCTAGATGGGCAACTATAAGACAAAACGCCTTTTTGCAAAGCCAATTTTGTTTTGCAATTAATGACCAATGTAAAATCTAGTAGCTCTACTTTGCCTAGCAACATTTGAGGTTGTTTTCTATATTAGGGCACCGCTTTCTTAACCAGTGGTATACTGTTTAAAAGGAGCCTTGTGCAGCTTGTTTAAAGTTTCTTTTTAAAGCGGCCCTTTCTTTTCCTCTTCCCCCATATATAGCGTGGGTTCGCTGCTCTTTTGCCGAATATACAAAAACTTGGGCCACTGGGTATGTGCTCGAATAGACAGCTTAGATAACTAATTATGTGCAGCTAGGCATGCGTCACGGGATATGTGAACATTCTTGGCCCATCACCCGGAAGTGGTATGTGCTACTGGGTATAGAGAAAGAGAGAGAGAGAGGGAAGCAGAGAAAGGCAGGTAGACGCACGCCCGTTTTGCTACCCTGCCCTGGAAAAAGAGATAAAGGGGGAAAATAGAAAAGGATGGAATGTAAAGAAGCCGAACAAGAGGCAAGAAATGAAGCGGCCCTTTCTTTTCCTCTTCCCCCATATATAGCGTGGGTTCGCTGCTCTTTTGCCGAATATACAAAAACTTGGGCCACTGGGTATGTGCTCGAATAGACAGCTTAGATAACTAATTATGTGCAGCTAGGCATGCGTCACGGGATATGTGAACATTCTTGGCCCATCACCCGGAAGTGGTATGTGCTACTGGGTATAGAGAAAGAGAGAGAGAGAGGGAAGCAGAGAAAGGCAGGTAGACGCACGCCCGTTTTGCTACCCTGCCCTGGAAAAAGAGATAAAGGGGGAAAATAGAAAAGGATGGAATGTAAAGAAGCCGAACAAGAGGCAAGAAATGAAGAAGTTTGTAACAGAAAATTGAAGAAGCCTGCTACAGAGAAAAGGATGAAGTCGTCATCATCAATAGCAGCAGGGTGGGGAGAAAGAAATTATCTGAAAAAAAAAAATAAGGCATGAACATGCATTAAGCGAAGAGCGTAGAGCTACAGAGCAATGAAGTAAAACCATGTCAGTGAACATCAAAAAAATATTTACTTGTAACCGATTCCCACATGTAGGTGGGATCCACCGTCTTTTCTTTCCTGTTTATTTTTCTTTATTTTGATGTAGAGCTATGAGGACATACAAACACAAATTAAAACGACGTGAAGAAGGTATCAGCGAAACAGAGAAGATAGTTAAAACTAATATGTTTCAAGCGCGTGCAAGAAATGCCACCTGTTCTGGGCTTGTCAGCACACTATTGATGTGCATACCTTAGGGCAAGGGATACGATTACTCATGGGAGAATGCATTCCATGTGGCGGCGGCTTTGAAGTCAATGTCATGAATATCACATTCAAATGACACCGTGTTAAAAAGAAGCACGCTCGTACTTTGCCAAAGATACGCTTCATAAGCCTGCCATGTGATCACCACTTAAATCATTGTAGCATAAGAATAGCGCTGACGAAATAATAAACTATTTTTCGTGCAAACAAAAAATGAATAGGGGGTTTTACGTTCCGAAGCCACGATCTGTAATGAAGCATGCCGTAGTATTTAGTTTTGACCACTTGGGGATCCTTAACGTGCGCCCAATGCATGAGCGTTCTTTTGCATTTCGCCCACATCGAAATGCGGCTCAGGGATCAAACCCACGACCTCGAGCTGAGCAATGCGATGCCATAGCCACTAAGGTACCGCGGCGACTAACTCAAAGGCGTGGTCGAATCTCCGGGCCCGCTCAATTGTTATGTATGCTGGCACATCTTTTTTTATTATTTTGGTGCCAAGTACTGCAACACATATAAAAGACGTGTGTTATAGTTTCATGGAATTTAATAAAAGCTTTCTCAATTTTTGTACATTTTCACATCCACAATTGCATTTCCTTTTATTGTTCACCTCACGACATTGTATGAAACTCCCCTCTAGAAATTTTTAACAAAATTTGTCGCCCTTTCGTACAGCTTTTGTTACTTATGCCTCCTACGCATGACTTAACACCAAGCGCCGGACCTCCCCCCCCCCCCCCCCCTCAACGTAAGAATCGTGAGTCCTAAATCATTTGTGAGAAAAGTGCTGAGTTAATAACGTGCTTGCCGGGAGAACGGAAAGGATAAAAACAATTTGCGCCATTGTGCTAAGTAATAATCAAATACGTACACATTGAAGAAAATAAAGAAACCCAATACTATTACAATCAGTTCATTCAACAATACAACTTGATTACAGTTACAAATAACTGCCCCATGAAAGAAATTCAGGCATTACTCATTCGTAGTATATTACTTCTGCGTGACTCGATTCCCTCCGAATTTTCATTAACAATGCATGGATACAGTAAACAGAAGCAGCTGGCGTGGCCCGTTCAGTTCGTCTTCTGCAGTCTTTCATAAATTGCTAATCTGCCCGAACAGTTGCATTTAAAGAAGTTTCCTTTGTAATCGTTTCTCATGTTTGTTGTCAAGACATCAGCAGCGACAATAAAACTTGCTAGAGGAGGAACAAGCTAGGGAAAGACTGGACGGTTCACTAGTTCGCTCGAATGCGCGCAGGTTTTTAGGGTGCATGGTACCGTAATGTATACGGAACTTGCGCACATTCTACACACGTGCATGACTTAACACAAACTTGCTACTGCTTACCATCCACAAACGAAACGGTCTAACCGAGCGCCTGAACCGCACACTTACTGACATGCTGTCCATGTATGTCTCCGCTGACCATCGCAACTGGGATGTTGCGCTGCCGTTCTTTACTTTCGCTTTTATAATTTGTCTCGCCATGATACCGCAGGCTTCTCTCCATTCTTCCTCTTGTTTGGCCGCGACCGTACGCTATCTTTCGACACAGTTCTGCCTGCTAGTCTGAATTGTACATCTGAGTACGCCCGTGAAGCCATACTCAAAGCACAAGAAACACGCTATATTGCCCGACGTCGACTTGTGGAGTCGCAGAACAATCAGCAGCGCTTATATTACGCCCGCCATCGTGACGTCCATTACACACCGGGCGCCCTGGTTCTCCTTTGGTCGCCGTCGCGTTGGCCTCTCAAAGAAGTTATTTTCACGCTACTCTGGCCCTTACCGTGTCTTGCTTCAAGTAACTGACGTCACATACGAAATCGCCCCTCTTGAGCCAACCGTGGCTCAGCATCGCCCCGATGTGGTCCACGTCGCGCGTCTTAAGTTCTATCACTCGCCCGCCTCCTAATGGGACATAATAATTTAGGCGTTGGTATTGTAGCATTAAGGTCAATGTCCCTTATGGTATCGTATGGCAGTATTAATGTTATTGACGATCTGCGTTTGACATGTTCATACCGTTTTTGAAATAGGCTATACTATAGCCTTGTTATCAGAAAAAGCTTTAGTGGCAGTGAACAAGCAAAGTCAAGTAGCAAAAGCAGCAAGCACCGAGCCGGTGCTTAAGCCGCCGGGGGTCATGTGACACCCAGACGAAGAAGATGTTTTCATCTTGGTCGGAAGAAGACGACGTTCTTGACTACGCGCGCTGTCTACCATCTTGTCAGCTGCTACAATTATTGTAAATATTCTGTAAATATACGTCTGACTGTCTTTGACCTCGTAACATTTTATTAGGGTTACTGAGCACCTAGGTTTTTTAGCTATGAAGCGCAGCGCTTCATTTGTTGCTCGGACTTTGAGAACACACTCCCGGTTGGGCCAATGAAAAGCATAAAGAATTCTCCGTATTCGATTTACTGACATATGCCTAGCTCCTAAGAAGCTTTCGCTATGGAGAAATACCAGTACCTGTTAAATTCAGCGGCCAACATTTCACGGAGCGTCAAGATAAGGAAACAAATGCTGAGCCCCCGGTTTTGCCTGTCTGAACATGCGTAGCGAGGCTGCGAGGCTATTGCGTGGCACGATCTAGGGCTTTCTACCGCAGCTCCTATCTAAATTGACGTTCTCAAATCTGCGTCGCTTGTTACAGCTTCTCTCGTTAGTAAAGTAATTTGTTACATGCAATTGGTTACTGAAACATGTAATTTAATTACAGTGAGCGTTCCCCAGTAAATCACAAGATGGCCAAGAAATCTAATGTATTTCGCTAGAATAGCAGCTTGGGCTTGTTGGTTTTCCATCCTGCTGTTAACCGCGCAAAATGTAGACAAGAGACGAGACAAGAAGACACCACAAGCGCTGACTTTCAACAACCTGACTTGTTGAAAGTCAGCGCTTGTGGTGTCTTCTTGTCACGTCTCTTGTCTACATTTTGCGCTGTTAACAGCAGGGGAGGGGGGAGGGCAAGAAATCTAAATTATTACGAGTAATCATCTACACGCATCTGGTTACGTTCAAGTCTGGTAATAATCTCCGGTTATTATTGATCGCTAAACTGATATCAGAAATCCGTCGACAATGACTGTTGATCGATTGTTGGTAGCGTTGACGCTGTGCTATGGGCACAATGTTAGACGCTGCGAGCATGGCGATGAGCACTGAATATGCAGCGCATATTCTCTGAAATGCTGTCGCTGTTGCCGCGGCATTATCACAAGAAAATAACACGCAGATCCAACACAATGTTGCAATATAAATAACGTAAAGCTTGTTTGAGTTAGCGAGGCAGCAGCAGTAGTGGATGACATGCGCACAGCCCTGTCCCCTGTAGCTGTTAACTGTCTGCGTCACGAAGACCAAGGCGATGCTTGGTGCTTGTCGAGCGAAGAATGTTGTTGTTATATGAATGCAGAGAGAAGTATATATGTATGCAGCAAGCCAACTCAGGGCTGTCCAGAGGGCCCATGTGACGGCAGAGGGGCTCGGCCTCTCTGTACCGACGTGGGAGCGACCCGCATTAGTCCCAGACTGATCACTCAGGACCTAAATACAATTCTTCACACCATCATACCTTACATACCCCGCGACTCAAGTTGCCGATACATTCACAAGTACATACGGCGAAGAATTGAGGATGAATGCGAAAGGCCGGTGAATAGGCGAAAAGGAAGCTTCGTTCTGTAGAGCTATTGCTGTGCGAGCTTCTAATGGATCATGACTGATTAACTGTTAGGCACATTTGTACCGCTGGAATTGGCGGTGCTTTTCACTTCATTTACTTGAGAGACTTCCTAGTTTGAGAGGCTCCTCCCACCTTCCCTATGGGACCGCAACGAACGCGACTAATAAAAGAAATGCGTTCGTTTTCAGTTTCTTTTTTACGCACTCACACTTTACTCTTGGTGCTTCATTCGACTTCCCAAATTAGGACATTGAAAAGCAATACATTCACCCGTTGTCAGTTTTGCATACAAACCTTCGCGAAGTTATCTAAGTAACGCACTAACTACACTGTAATCTGTGCCGATAACAAAAGAGTTCAGTCACAACTGGTTAAGCACCCATTTTTACATAAGTGGGATAAATTGGCTTAGATCTTAAATAAAACAGCTCAGAGAATAATACGAATATAAAAAAATAAAGTGACAAGGAGAAAAAAGAACACAACCTTTTCAAAACGCCACCAAGACTATGGACGAACTACTTGCCATGGAAAGAGCGGAAACGGGTGTGAATAATAATGACGTGTTTGTTGCGAAGAGCAAAGTTCTCTCCTCGTTCGGCACGCTCTATAATTTCAGCAAAGCTTGAAAAGAAAAGTGGCGCCATGAGTTATTCACCACTTGCGCTTCATTCAAAGTTGCGGCCACTTCTCACGCAGTGAACCTGAGAAACGCGCTAATCAAGTATGCATGAACCATACCGCCATTGTTTTCTTTTCTTTCCCTGCAAGGCTCATCTCTCACTACTTTTAATATTTCTGGTATTTTTTCCTTCTCCGCTCTTGATGTGCACCGACACGTTATTTACACGTACTTCTTTCGTGATGAACAGCCATCAGCGAGTGGTTTATTTAGGCGGCCATTCTAACGTCGTGATATAAGCCCTAGCGAAAAAATCCGCGTTGTCCAATTCTCCACCGGTTTGTTTCTCTAGCGCTCTTTCTCATGCTGTTAGGTTAAGACCTCGACGTGAGATTAAAGGAAGACGCTCGTAGCTTATCCCTGTGACAGGTCGCTATGTTTTTTTGTCCCTTTCTGCGAAACGAAAGGCGCATGAGGAATATTGAGAGCGTGCGTGTGTGCGTGCCTAGATGTGTGCGTGCGTCTCCGTCAACAGAGCGAAAAGGCGGTGAAACTTGACCGCAGCGCCATCAAATTTGCCTGGCTGCACTGCCTTTCCAGCATCCCTAACTCCAAGTCATGGCGCAAAAGACTCACGACAGAGCGTACTGCAGAAGCACGCAAATGGACAGAAAAACAAGCAAACAGGCGCTCGTAGTTCGTCTATTTTTTCTTCGGTCCATGCGTGTGTTCCGAGAGTAAGAGAAAGAAGAAGGTAAGGGGAAATGATAAATGAAAGGCAGGAAGGTTAACCAGGACTGCACAGGGGAAAGGAAAATTGGTATGGAAAGGTTAAAGCAAGAAAAGTTAGTCCACTGTGTATATTGACGACGTCGCAGAGAGAAGGTCCGTTTCTTGCATTCTAGTAGAGGAAAGTGAGCAGAAAGAAGAAAGGTGGGAGGAAAGGAACTATAAGGGGAGCACTTGAACGCACAATGATTACGAACCGGGTTATCTGGTTACGAATCTTTCATCTCAGCCACATGCAGTGCGCTTCGCAATGTAAGCATCTATACCTCCTGCATGGAGTTTACGTATTTATTTATTTATTTATTTATTTACTTATTAATTAATTTATTTATTTATTTAGCATGCTTAAAAGGCCCGAGGGCATTACAGGAAACTGTTGTTGTCGGTGATCGCGGGGGTAGAAGCAGAAAGGTGGTTTTATTTTTCGCTATTCTTCAGAATAAAATATTCTCTTTGGGTCTTAGTCCGGCAAGATGGCACACCAACTTTGCAATTATGTTCTGAATACGATTAAGTATAGGCGGTGGCGGAGAAAAAGAACGCTTTTTTAGAATCGAATAACAATAATCGATTGTGTGGAACAAAGAAAGGCAAAAGCATTTAAGGCCAATTCACACTTGCCAGTCGCAGAGTTCGTGCGACCGTTGTGGTCGCAAAGTGACAGTCGCAAATGGTAGAACCCGCCGTGGTTGATCAGTGGCTATGGTGTTGGGCTTCTGAGCACGAGGTCGCGGGATCGAATCCCGGCCACGGCGGCCGCATTTCTATCGGGGCGAAAGGCGAAAACACCCGTGTACTTAGATTTAGGTGCACGTTAATGAACCCCAGGTGGTCTAAATTTTCGGTGTCCTCCACTACGGCATGCCTCATAATGAGAAGGTGGTTTTGATACGTAAAACCCCATAATTAACTTTTTTAATGATAGCATTGGTCGAAAAGCGACGGTCGCAGGCCAATCGCACGCTGCTCGATTTTCCAGCCTTGCGACTGCGAGCTACAAACCGCTAAACCAATCAGCGATGCCCCAGAAGTAGCGCGTGAGACTTTGCGCATCCGGTTGCCACTGCATCCGGGTGGACCCACTACCCCCCCCATCTTATCTGCCTACGCGCTCCAAGTGCGTGAACGGCCGTGGTGCACACCAAAACCCCCTCGACATCGGCCTCTTCACTCAGGCCGTCATAGTGCCTCGCGAACAGCGATGGACTAGAGCACACCGAGCTCGAATGCGGGAGACGCGGTCACAGCAGACAAAACGCCCGCAAGCGAAGGAACGGCGCCCTTCCCGAGAGAGCTCGTTTCGAACGAGAAGGCGACCCGCAGGTCGCTGAGGTGGCCCTTTCAAATGAGAACGTCGGTGTTGTCGAGCCGCTGCCTGGTCGCAGGCGACTGAAGGTCACACGATCTATGCGACTCGCAAGTGTGTATGTGCCCTTGCTGTGCAAAGAGAGTTCATGCGAGGCAAGTGCTGCTTTCATTGATGATACGCTGGCATGCCGAGTGTGTTGCCCAGTATGCAGAACCTCACGACGACAACCAATAGGACTGCCCGCATGTAAAAAGGAACTCTCTGCCCCTTCATACTTCTTGGACCCTAGACATCACCCCAGCAGACTACAATATGGTTATAAAAATACTGGGAAAGATCGCTGGTCCATGGACACAAAGTTCACCGAGTTAGTGGCGGTCAAAACAACCTGAAAATAAGCACGCACAGATGCGTAACAAAAATCAGACTTTGTAGCCCATTGAGTTGTCTCTAGCTAGAGTAGCGCATTCCCGGATGTCTCACTACCTACACCGAGTCTAACAACGCACAACAATGCGGTAGTTTCGACAACACTTCGAACGTCAGGCAAAGATCCATCATCTTGACACAGAACGCGCAACCAGAATTTACTGCCGACTGAAGAGGAATATTTAGCTGCATGCAGTAGCGGTAATTATTATGTCCTGATCAGGATCTCTGTAAGAATTTCAATTTCTAAGGTCTCTGAACATCCTCGTTTTGAAGCATCCAGTTCACCCAGATATCTCGTGTCATCGTTCCCTAACATATTACTCTGTCTTCCGATATTACTCTATCTCTCATGAAAACGCCAGGACCGAGCTAACAAAGACATCCTGAGTAAGCAGCCTGCACAAGTCTTTCCCTTCAAGACGTGGAACAAAGGTGCCACTCAGCACTCAAGCTATAACATGAACAGATGCGCCTGCTTACAGAAGACACAGGTCATCAGAAGTAGGCAGGCACTGAGTAGCCAGACGGGGGTAAGATATGACAAAAAGGAAAGTGCCCCAATATCGACAGGTTTTTACATAAGAGATAAGCAACAACAACGGGCGACGACACTCGATACACCCTGAATGATGCCGCTCTTTGGTGCATTGTGCCAGCCCCCCCCCCTCTACCTTTGCTCGTTCTTACGGCACTCGTCCTTTGATCCTGAATGGAGCTTCGCTTCTTGAATTTGTTGCAGTATAAAACAACTCTTTCTCTATCTCTATTTCGATATTTTTAATCCCCTCCTCATTATTCTTCAGAGGAAACGGTTAGCCCACTGACTTCCCGTGATATTGCGGCTAGATACGATGAACATGAACGAGTTAGCTATGTCCAGATACAGTGTCAGTGTTGCCTGCGCAAAATGGAAGGCCATAGCAAAACAATGAAGGCAGCCAATGCAGCGAGAAAGACAAGTGCGTCGGAGATCGACTAAAGGTAGATAGAAACTCGGGGGAAGACAAAACTACTATACAAGTCCGACACAACTACATCAGCCTTGCCGCCAACCCTGCTGTTTAACCTCTAAAAGAGAGTAATAAAAAAGTCAAATATAACTTGTGTGCTTCAAAGAAAAGGCAACTGTATTTCCTCAACTGTCAAGGCATATTCTGCAGAAACAGATATGTAAAGCATTTGCTAGTTCCTTTCCTAATTTTAGTTTTCTCTTTCATCAGGAATGTCGCCTTTTCAGGTAGTGTGTGTGGGCTGCATGTATCGAGTATTTGCAAGACTGAACATTGAACAAGATGTGTCAGTGCATCCGCGTGCTCCCCAATGGGTAAGATGAGAAGGTCCGTGAAAGGGGCTTATGACGGCAAGTTGTGAAGCTTCTATGGCCCGAGTTCTATTACATATGGATGCGTTTAGAAATGGGAGACACCCTCCTGAATTTCAAGTGCGCTGATCTTTTATTGTGTTGTTATTGTTTTTTTTATAATATTTCGTCGAACATATCCAGTCCTCATCACTGAGTGCGTTCTAAATCTGCCTCTGGTCGTAATCCCCCCAAAAGCAACCTTAAACCACGGGGCCAGTGAAACACTGAGCATATGCCCCCCTCCCTCCAAAATTTCTTTGTTAGTATGTGGCCTTCCAAGCCTCTCTCTCCCCTTCCTCTCCCTCCTCGTCCCCCTTCAGGCGGGTACCCTTCTCCAAAATAATAGTTTGGTTAATTTTGCGTACTCCCCTATAAGACACAGATTGACAGGATTTCATTGTGAAGAAAGGGGGTTAACCGAGGGGCCCGATTTTTATTTTCATATCATAAGAAACCAACAAACACTGACACCAAGGATAGCATAGGGGAAATTACTTGTGCTTAATAAATGAAATAAAGAAATGATAAATTAATGGAAATTAAAGTGGATGAAAAAACAACTTGTCGCAGGTGGTGTTACGTTTCGCCTACGACGCGCGGTTTAGCCGGCGCGACTGCAACAAAGCGGCAGACATTTTGGCCCGTTCGGCGTCGCCGCAACGCCTCCCCGCCAAGCGCGTCCAGGCATGTTCCGATGCCACGTGTCTTCATGTGCGTGTGTGAGTGTATGTGCATATGGTGCCCGACCGGCGGCGATACGACAGTAGGAGTCACCTTCTCCTCCCCATTGTGCCCGACCGGCGGCGATACGACAGTAGGAGTCACCTTCTCCTCCCCATTGTGCCCGACCGGCGGCGATACGACAGTAGGAGTCACCTTCTCCTCCCCATTGTGCCCGACCGGCGGCGATACGACAGTGTGAGTCACCTTCTCCTCCCCATTGTGCCCGACCGGAGGCGACACGACAGTGTGAGCCACCTGCTCCTCCCCATTGTGCCCGACCGGCGGCGACACGACAATATGCGTCACCTTATCCCATTGTGCCCGAGCGGTACAGTCACGTGCTCGTCTATTGAGGGGTTCCTTCTTGCCCTCAACTGCGAGAGTATAAAAGCAGCTGCCCCCGGACGCAAAAGGAGGGCTCCGATTTCTTCTGTTGAGTAAAGTGCACTCCCGTCTCTCTACTTCGGTCAACCTGACCGCCAACTCTTTGCGATGTTAAAATAAACAAGTTGTTTTGTTGTTACCAGTCGACTCATGCTTTGCCGGGACCTTCGGATGCTTCCAGTTGTACCCCAGGCCGCCAGGCCAACGCTACCCTTGGGGCTTGCGACCCAAGTGCAACAACGGGCGTCAGCGCCGAGTTCCCAACAACTCGTGCCAGCAGTCCGACCACAACAACTGTCTGCGAGCGGTGAGATCGCGACAACGGAGGCCAGCAGCGAAGATATGCAGTTGACTGTATGCTGAGCAGCTCAACGACGATCCGGGAGCAGTGCAACGAGCCCTGTGTGATGACTGGTTGCCTGCAGCGGAACGACTGCGCTGAACTCTTGGCTGCGAGGTTTGGTGAGTGCGGGACTTTCTTCTTCTGAGCTTTGCCAGGCTTTTGTTAGTGTCAGAAACAGAGCTGGTAGTTGTGGTTGTCGTTGCTGCCGGGTTAGTTTGCGGCAAGACAATAATAGGCAGTAGAGAAAGCAGCATTCAGAGCAGCCATGGATTTGAAGTCGTTGCGCAAACCGAAATTGCTGGAGCTTGCAAGAGAGTTGGGTCTGGATGTCTTGGACAAACTCAGAAAACCAGAACTGCTAAAGGCTATTCTTGAGTTAGAAGCTGAGGATGACGAGCTGTCGGAATGCCTTGAGACCATTGAGGAAAGGGAGACGGCAAAAAGACAGGAGCGCGAAATTAAAGAACAGAAAGAGCGAGAGCAACAAGAGAAAAAAGAAGAGCGGGACCGTCAACACGCTTTGGAAATGAAGCGTCTCGAGATAGAGATGGAACGCGCTCGTAATGGAACTCAGGCACACGGTGCAGGAGAACGAGTATTGTTCAAAATGACTGACCTGATGCGGCCGTTTAAGCTTGGAGAGGACATTGGTTTGTTCCTGGTTAACTTCGAGCGAACGTGCGAGAAGCAGGGGTTCTCTCGGGAAACGTGGCCACAGCGCTTGCTCACTTTGTTACCCGGCGAGGCGGCCGACGTAGTCGCTCGCTTGAATAGAGAGGAGGCAGAGGATTTCGACAAAGTGAAATCGAGTCTGCTAAAAAAGTACAGGCTGTCAGCGGAGGCTTTCCGTCGGAAGTTTCGGGAAAATGAGAAAGGCAAAAGTGAGTCATATACGTAGTTTGCGTACAAGCTTATGTCAAACATGCAGGAGTGGCTCAAAGAAGAGAAAGCGTTCGGTGACCACGATAAAGTTCTGCAGTGTTTCGGGCTAGAACAGTTTTATAGTCGGTTACCTGAGAACGTGCGGTACTGGGTCTTGGATAGGCCAGACGTTTGTACGGTGGCTAAAGCCGCTGAGCTAGCCGAGGAGTTTGTGACGCGTCGGGCTCGCGGAGCTAAGGACGGTCAAAAGGGTGAATTTGGCTCGAAGTTTGAGAGGCCGAAGTTCACACCCATGAGAGCAAAGGGGAACACACGTAGTGAGGATCCGAGTGAAAGCAGTCCGACCAAACGTAAAGAGACGGCGGCAGCCGAAGCCAAACGCAGAAAGCGGTTCGAGATGAGGCAAGCGCGCGTTTGTTATACGTGCCAGAAGCCGGGTCACTTTTCGGCGCAGTGTCCGGAAACAAAACCAAAAGTTGTGTTTTTGTCAATATGCAGCACTGACGAGAACATGAAGCTTCTCGAGCCTTACATGCGAGACCTCCTCGTGAACGGGAAAGAGTGCCGAGTACTTCGCGATTCCGCCGCTACGATGGATGTAGTTCACCCCTCCTCTGTAGAACCCGATATGTTCACAGGCGAGTGCGCATGGATCAAGCAAGCCGTGGAAGCTCATAGCGTGTGTCTGCCCGTAGCAAAAGTGCTTATCGAAGGACCTTTCGGAGCGCTTGAGACGGAGGCCGCAGTGTCATCTATGGTGCCTCCCCAGTACCCGTACCTATTTTCGAACAGGTCCGATCACCTCCTGCGCGAGAAGGGGCTTTTGTTTGGTGAGGCTAGCGTTCAGGCCTTAACCAGATCGAAGGTTCGGGAGCTCGCTGCAAAGGCGGTAGTTGCGGGGCCGACGTTATCAAACAATGAAAAAGGGTCAGAGGCGCAGCAAGCCGATATTCAGAGCACGCCCGAACTGAATAAAACTGAGTCTGTAACGTTAAAGGCACCAGATACTGGAGAGGAAAATCCCGATGCGGGAAAGTTAGAAGAGCTATCTGCAGATTTGCTCATCGCGCCTACGTCAGATGGACTTGATAGGTTGCTAAAAGTCAGCCGGTCGGCTTTGATAGCCGAGCAAAAGAAGGATGGTAGCCTAGAAAACATACGCTGCAATGTCAAGGAAGGTATCGCCAGGAAAAATGCGCGTTTTGTGGAAAGAGGTGGAGTCCTGTACCGGAAGTATCTAGACCGCAGGGGAGTGGAGTTCGATCAGCTGATCGTTCCTCAATGCTATCGTCAGGACCTGTTGCGCTTGTCGCACGGGGGTTCGTGGTCCGGACACCTAGGAGTTAAGAAAACTAAGGACCGTCTCTTGCAAGAGTACTATTGGCCAGGGTGTTTTCGGGACGCAGACCATTTCGTGAGGACATGTGACACCTGTCAGCGGGTGGGCAAACCAGGGGACAAATCGAGGGCGCCGTTGCGATTGGTACCTATCATTACGGAGCCTTTTAGACGGCTCGTTATTGATACAGTGGGACCTCTGCCGGTAACAGCCACGGGGTACAGACACATTTTGACTGTGATCTGCCCAGCGACAAAGTTCCCTGAAGCAGTGCCGCTTAAAGAACTCAGCTCAGTTGAGATAGTCAATGCACTACTGTCCATATTTGCGCGAGTTGGTTTTCCTGCGGAAATCCAATCAGATCAGGGCACAGTGTTTACTAGCGCTTTGACGACAACTTTTCTCGAAAGGTGTGGGGTAAAGCTGCTACACAGCTCAGTGTACCACCCACAGTCGAATTCCGTTGAGAAGCTCCACTCCGTCATGAAGCGCGTGTTGAGAGCATTGTGTTTTGAACATCGAACTGACTGGGAACTGTGTCTGCCTGGGGTGATGTTTGCATTAAGGACCGCGCCGCATGCAGCTACGGGGTTTTCACCAGCTGAGCTGGTGTACGGTCGCTCGCTTCGGTCTCCGCTTCGCATGCTTCGAGAATCGTGGGAAGGCAGGGGCGACGACCCAGTCGTGGTGGAGTACGTGCTTAAGCTCCTCGAACGCTTAAGAAGGGCACAGGAGTTGTCAGGTGAAGCAATGGCAAAGGCCCAGCAGAGGGCCAAGGTTTATTATGATCGGACAGCCAGGGCCCGTCGTTTTGAGGTTGGGGATGAGGTAATGATATTGCGCACATCGCTAAACGACAAACTAGACGTGCAGTGGGAGGGCCCAGCACGAATTGTTCAGAAACTGTCGGACGTTAACTACGTGGTAAGTCTGCCAGGAAAGCGGAAAGCACAGCAAGTTTACCACTGTAATCTGCTCAAACCTTATAGACAAAGGGAAGCAGTGGTGTGCATGATGGTAAACGTTCCTGAAGAGCTTCCGGTCGAGCTTCCGGGACTAGGCTCAGTGACGAACAGGGAAGACACCGGTCAAGTCATTAGTGACTTAGTCAGTGGAGCATCGCTGTCGCGTGAGCAGAAAACCGAACTACACCAGCTCTTACAAGAGTTTCAAGGTCTGTTCTCTGAGAGGCCTGGTAGGACTTCTGTACTTACTCATGATATAGAACTTACCTCCCCAGAGCCAGTACGATCCAAGGCGTATCGGGTGTCACCCCGCCAGAGCGATATTATGGAGGCTGAGGTAAAGAAAATGCTACAGCTCGGTGTTATTGAGGCAGGTGAGAGTGATTATACCTCCCCTTTGATTTTAGTTGAGGTACCGGGCAAGGAACCTCGTCCTTGCGTCGACTACCGCTGGCTTAATTCCATCACTAAGGATCAAATTTATCCGATCCCTAACATCGAGGAGCGCCTTGAGAAAGTTAGTAGCGCTCAGTTTATTTCCACCCTAGATCTTGTCAGGGGTTATTGGCAGGTTCCACTTACAGAAGAGGCTAGTAGGTATGCGGCGTTCATTTCACCAATGGGAACATTCCGTCCTAAAGTGTTGAGTTTTGGTTTGAAGAACGCGCCATACTGTTTTTCACGCCTCATGGATAAAGTGTTGCGGGGACAGCAAGGATTCGCTTTACCGTATCTAGACGACGTAGCGATATTCTCCGCATCCTGGTCTGAGCATATGGCACACTTGCGGGCAGTGCTAACCCGCCTGCGCGAAGCGGGCTTGACAGTAAAGGCTCCTAAGTGCCAGTTAGCACAGGCCGAGGTTGTCTACCTCGGTCACGTGATTGGTCAGGGTCGTCGCCGCCCCTCTGAAATAAAGGTGGCCGCTGTGCGAGACTTCCCGCAACCGCGCACGAAGACCGATATTCGGTCGTTCTTAGGTGTCGCCGGCTACTATCAGAGGTACATCCCCAGGTACTCTGATATCGCGGCTCCCCTGACGGATGCTCTAAGAAAGACAGAGCCTCAAACAGTCGTCGGGGACGAGACAAAGGAAAGAGCTTTTAGCGCCCTAAAGAGTGCCCTAACAAGCCAGCCTGTGCTACGATCGCCAGACTATACAAAAGGGTTCGTTGTTCAGTGCGATGCTAGTGAGCGAGGCATGGGCGTTGTACTGTGCCAACGGGAAAATGGAGAAGTAGAACACCCCGTCCTGTATGCTAGTCGTAAGCTGACCAGTCGTGAGCAGGCGTATAGCGCCACCGAGAAAGAGTGTGCATGTCTCGTGTGGGCCGTTCAGAAATTGTCATGCTATCTAGCCGGCTCGAGGTTTATCATTGAGACGGATCACTGCCCTCTCCAATGGCTGCAGACCATCTCTCCCAAAAATGGCCGCCTCCTGCGCTGGAGCCTCGCTTTGCAACAATATTCCTTTGAGGTGCGTTACAAAAAGGGGAGTCTCAACGGTAACGCCGATGGCTTAAGTCGAAGCCCCTAACGTAGGAATCAGCCTCAAAATTGTTTGTTACTGATGTTTTTCTTCCTGAGGCAGGATTTTTTTAACATATTGCTTTTGTTTAGTGTTTCAAAGTGATGATATGCTTTCTAGTGCAATTTTCCAATTTGTGGACGCGTTCTGAGTGGTGCTAGACTACTGTAAGGAACTAGGCAGTGGTATAAAAGGGGAAAGAGCCTGGCAGGGCTTAGTGAGGGTTGTGCCGTGCTTGCTGACTGAGCGGTTGAGTTTCAGCGTAGTTCTAACGCTTGCCGGGAACGAGAACAAAAATGTGAACTCTCCCGAAGTCACTTTGCAGTGTCCCGTGCGAACCTGAACGAGAGAACGAGGCCTTCTCTGTGCGCTGCGCTCAAGAAACGTCGAGGGACGCCCGACTTCGGTTATGAGCATCATAGAGCGACATCCCTCCGGACAGCGGATGCAGTCCCCTGTCCATCGGGATCTCCTTCCCCCGGCGGGGCGGTCTGTTACGTTTCGCCTACGACGCGCGGTTTAGCCGGCGCGACTGCAACAAAGTGGCAGACATTTTGGCCCGTTCGGCGTCGCCGCTACGCCTCCCCGCCAAGCGCGTCCAGGCATGTTCCGATGCCACGTGTCTTCATGTGCGTGTGTGAGTGTATGTGCATATGGTGCCCGACCGGCGGCGATACGACAGTAGGAGTCACCTTCTCCTCCCCATTGTGCCCGACCGGCGGCGATACGACAGTAGGAGTCACCTTCTCCTCCCCATTGTGCCCGACCGGCGGCGATACGACAGTAGGAGTCACCTTCTCCTCCCCATTGTGCCCGACCGGCGGCGATACGACAGTGTGAGTCACCTTCTCCTCCCCATTGTGCCCGACCGGAGGCGACACGACAGTGTGAGCCACCTGCTCCTCCCCATTGTGCCCGACCGGCGGCGACACGACAATATGCGTCACCTTATCCCATTGTGCCCGAGCGGTACAGTCACGTGCTCGTCTATTGAGGGGTTCCTTCTTGCCCTCAACTGCGAGAGTATAAAAGCAGCTGCCCCCGGACGCAAAAGGAGGGCTCCGATTTCTTCTGTTGAGTAAAGTGCACTCCCGTCTCTCTACTTCGGTCAACCTGACCGCCAACTCTTTGCGATGTTAAAATAAACAAGTTGTTTTGTTGTTACCAGTCGACTCATGCTTTGCCGGGACCTTCGGATGCTTCCAGTTGTACCCCAGGCCGCCAGGCCAACGCTACCCTTGGGGCTTGCGACCCAGGTGCAACAACGGGCGTCAGCGCCGAGTTCCCAACAACTCGTGCCAGCAGTCCGACCACAACAGTGGGAACCGAATCCACAACCTTCGCATTTCCCGTGCGATGCTCTACCAATTGAGCTACCGCGGCGCTGTTTCCCCATCAACTTTCTTGAGCATTTATGTGTCCTAGTAGAACCTTGGGAGTGTTAGCCAGTGCAACCACTATCAGACCTTGGCGGCGGACATGAAACGGCCTTTTTGCCGTAGTCGTCACGAGAGCCTGATCTTTTTGGGTGAAGGCAACTGGTCAATAAACCCACATATGCTACCTGAAGGCATCAATGTAGCCGGATTCGAGACCCTCGTTATGTAATAACGAGGGTCTCGAATGCGAAGGTTGTGGGTTTGATTCCCACCTGCGGCAAGTTGTTTTTTCATCCACTGTAATTTCCATTAATTTATCGTTTTTTATTTTATTTATTAAGGACAAGTAATTTCCCGTATCCTGTCCTTGGTGTCAGTGTTTGTTGGCTTCTTATGATAGGTTTTCATTGTGTGTTTCATGAAGGGGACGTGTATTGTATATCTGAACAACGGATTGAAATCAGTTTCGGCGCACCAGCTGCTACTTCACGGACATTGCTAAGGGCAATTAATCCCGATTTTCGCGCAGAAAGTGCTGATCAGTGAAGCGGTCTGAATATAATGCCGACACGACGCCAGTCTTCTGAAGAGCGCTTAACGTCGGCCAGATATACATTGCCTATAATTATAATAGTCGCATTGAGTGTACTGTTAATCTAGATACGTAAGTGGAAATAGGAACATTAAATATAACGCAGATCCATGTTTCTCGCTCAAGTGAAATTACACGCAATAATTGCTATCACAAATGCATCGCTTTCGACTATCGCTGTATACACTGTAATCGGGCAGTTTCGTGCTTTAATACATTGCGTGACTTCTGCTTACTATAACTGTCACGAGAGCTACTGCTTTTAGCAGAATATTCGGGGATAGCCACAATCCACACTGGGCATGACTGCAACCGCATGACAGCAATAGTGCTCGTGAACTCGGTCAGACAACAACTATTTGATAGCCAGAACCTGAATATAGACCTGCATTCTGTCGTATTGGACCTGTGCATCACTGGGAAAACTATTCCTGGTAGCAGCCAACCAGCGACCATTTTCGGGAAACTTCGGGCCCCTAAAATCTTTATTAGTTGGGCGGGGGCCGAAAGGACTGTTTCGCTGAAAACCGCAATAAGAAAGCTGTCAATATCCAGCGAGTCATGTTCGTTGGCTCTGTAAACTCCGCCGCGTATTGGTCAACACCGGTTAGAATTTTTCGCAGCGCTGCACGACCGACAAGCGAGACAGAATATAGTAATATGAGGCGACGAAACGTGCTATAGCCCGAGATTGTACAGTGGTGCGCCAGCTTTTCCAGCGTTCGCCAAGATATTGCTTTCGATCGGTCCATTCCTCATTACGTGGGTGTTCGTGCACACACACAAATTCCTGGCGCACCATACATGACGGGGCCGCTTTGGGAATTCCGCCAGAGCCCGTACAAATAGATGCACCGTGCTGCCCGGTCAGTCAAGCGTTGCGATGTCCAGACCTAAGCAATGCCTGCGAGCCGTTATTGCTGTGCAGGCACAAGCAACCGTTTTCGGCAGAAGGCAATGGCTTACAGTGCTGTTCTTCGAAAAAACGACGTTCGGCCCTATATTGCTTCCTAACATTTACACTCTGAAAAATACATTTAGAAGCAGTTCTGCTACGGCAGTGTTAGCTTTCGTTTGCTCATATATGATTTTTGCCAGAGTAGATATCAGCAATCCCTGTTGTCTCCTTACTTACAGGAAGCCGCATCTTATTGCACTGTTTGATTCATTTGATTCAGACTAGTTTAAATAGATTATGTGCTTACAGGCATTTGGCCTTACACGATGTGTGCTCAGGGTCTAACATTATATATATATATATATATATATATATATATATATATATATATATATATATATATATATATATATATATATATATATATATATATATATATATATATATATATTGATTTGCCAGCTATAGTAAATAATGTGTTGTTTTTCTGTGTATGTGCGAACAACTTGAGTGGGCACGGCGCGGGCATCGTGAACATGCGTCTGAAGCACCCGTTTCTGTTCCTTGTGCAGGTGAGAAACGATCGCCCCGTTCACTGTTATAGAAGTAACAATGTATGTCTGCTCCTTGTGCCGTGCCCACGGCGAGTGTTTTCACTGTTTGCCGCCCCATACCACCACTGTATCGGGGTGCTTCCATGCCTAGAAGCCTTGTTAATGCCTTCGTGTGAATTACTGCTGTTGATATGCGGCGATGTCGAACGGAATCCGGGTCCGATGAATGATCAACTTAAGGAGATGCACAAATTAATGAAGGACATGCATGAACGTTCTATTCGCATTGAAGCTGCACAGATAACGATGTCAAGCGAAATCTTAGAGCTTAAGAGTCAGCAACAATCACTTACTGAAGATATTTCCACCATAGTTACGCGCCTAGAATCTGTCGAAAAGCGGACATCTATTTTAGATGATGTACAGGGCGAATTAACAACAACGCGTAAACTAACTGAGCAGGTGGAAAGCGAGGCACTTAGGCTACGCGTGCGTCTTGATGAAGCAGAAGATCGCTCTCGGAGAGACAATTTAATATTTTTTGGTATCGTTGATAACGCTTCTGAAACGGCGCAGCAGACAGAAGAAAATGTTTTCAGTTTAATTCGCCAATCTCTCCAAATAACCTTATCTGCCCATAACATTGCGCGCGCGCATAGGATCGGGCGATTTTCTACCAACAAAGTTCGACCTATTATAGTAAAGTTTTCCACCTACAAAACAAAAGAAACGATTTTTTGGAAGCGTCACATGCTCAAAGGAAGCAGAGCGGTCATGCGGGAAGATTTTTTAGCCAACACTCGTCGTATTAGAGAGAAACTAACTAATTATGCCAAAGAACTGAACTGCCATTTCAAACTGCGCTATAACAAATTCATTGCTATTGACACATGCTACGGCTATGATTGCAGTACTGACGCAGTATATGAAATAGGACCATCCAGACGCGCAACCAATGCCGCCAACTTCTCCCCGCGGCACCTTCGTTCTGGTCGCGCACTGGCTTCCTCGGGAAGCTAGGAGAAAGCCAGGGGTGGCGGTGCTTCCGCTAACAATAGCCAACTGATTGTGATCTCTACTAACATTCGCAGCTTTTTGTCGAAAAAAGATGAAATGTGTGCACTGATCAACGATTCTAACGCCGATATTGTCGCGTTAACAGAAACTTGACTTTCTGATAAAATGCCAAACGAAGGGCTGTTTTGCTGTGAAAGAAAATACAAAATATTTCGATGTGATAGGTCTAGTCGATGTGGCGGTGGCGTTCTTCTTGTAAACATGGAAGTTGAAAGCTACGCTGTTGATATAAAGACAAGTTTGGAGGCAACATGGTGTTGCCTCAACCTGGCTTTTAAAAAAATTGTCATTGGTGTATGCTACCGCCCTCCTTCTGGGTGTTCCAATTTTCATGACGACCTTCATGATTGCCTGAATCACGTAAACATTTTGTTTCCCGGAGTGCCAGTCATTCTACTAGGTGATTTAAATTTTCGTAACATTATGTGGTCAAATTCGTACTCATATTCATCGCCTAATTCAGCTGAAGCAGATCATTTCCTTCACATCTGCTATGATTTCGGTTTTGACACAGCTGGTTCAATTTCCTACACGCGTTACAAATAATACATCTTCAATTCTTGACCTTGTTTTGACATCAACGCCGGAAATTGTATTTTGTGTGTCTAACAAGCCTGGTATCAGCGCTCATGTAATTACACAGGCAAACATTTCACTGCCTTTCTCACGCGCGCGAAAGCATCTCAATACAATACGCGACTACAAAAAAGCGGACTTCGATGCAGTTAACAACGAAATATGCTCCTTTTTAGATGAGTTTTTGTCCAATTACCTTGAACGATCTGTGCAAAGCAACTGGGACTTATTTAAAACGAAAATTTCAGAACTAACCTTTAAATACATTCCTACCAAGAAAGTTTTTTCGAATACGAGAGCCCCGTGGTACAACAGATACATAAACCGTCATCTAACCGTAAGAAAAGGCTCTATCGCGCTGCTATCAAAGCTCGGTCGGATAAACGTTGGTCAGCCTATAAATCTGCCACCACAACTTACTTATCTGAAATGAAACGATCTAAAATTTTGTTTTTTAATCGCACCCTTCTAGAGATGCTAAAAAATAACTCTAGACACTTTTGGAGTGTCATACGAGGCAATGAGCGCAGTGCAATAGCTTTGCTAACAACGGAAGGACATCCAGTGCCTGACGTAGAATGCGCGTCCGTATTAAATGATACATTTGTAAAGGCTTTTTCTCACCCAGTAGTTACCAATGCACAACATACCTTGCCATTACGTCATTACTTGCCCATGGACGCCATCTTTATTACTTCTGAGGGTATTCGTACAATCATTAAGAAACTGAAAAACTCATCATGTGGCGTCGACAGCATCAGTACAAAATTCTTGAATAATACTATTGAATACTCCTCTATCATACTGGCATGCATTTTTTCATAGTCCCTGCAGCTATCTAGCCTTCCGGAAGACTGGCTGATAGGTCAGGTTGTGCCAGTTCACAAGTCTGGGGTAACACACAATCCGTCAAATTTCCGTCCATTTTCATTCACATCTGTTCCATGTAAAGTTTTTTAACACATTATCTTCACTCACGTTGTCAATTTTCTTGAGTCATACCAGTTTTTTACACCCTCACAACATGGCTTCCGCAAAAATTTTTCTTGCGAAACACAGCTTCTAGTCTTTACTAACGACCTGCATAATTTACTTGATTCTGGATTCGCAATAGACTGTATTTTTTTAGTTTACTCCAAAGCATTTGACAAGGTTAGTCATCATTTACTACTTTTTAAGCTCGGCCAGTTAAATATAGATCCCCATGTTCTAAACTGGATTCGAGCTTTCCTTTTTAACCGTACTCAGTTTGTTTCCGCAAATAATGTTGATTCCCCAGTCCAGCCAGTGCTATCGGGAGTTCCCCAGGGGTCTGTATTGGGACCATTACTTTTTTTTGATTTTCATGAATCACTTACCCGATAACATTTCATCAAAGATTTGCCTATTTGCGGATGACTGTGTAATTTATCAGAAAATAACTAACCAAGACGATGTTGCCTTACTTCAGACCGACTTAAATACTATACATTCCTGGTGTCAAACGTGGAACATGGAATTGAACATTTCGAAATGCAAATCAATGCACGTATCCCGCCCCTATTAGCATCACCACACTATCATCTTGATAATACGCCTCTTGAGTTTGTTTCATCTTACAAATATCTCGGTGTTAACATTTGTAGTAACCTATCATGGAACCATCCATGTGAGGCACGTCGTCACCAAAGCTAAACGATCACTTGGGTGCTTTCGAAGAACCTTCTATATGGCACCCCCATAACTTAAAAAGCTTCTCTACACAACTTACATTCATCCTTCACTTGAATACGCATCATCTATCTGGGATCCCGGTGGTATACTGATAAAAGAACTTGAAAGAGTGCAGAATCGTTCCGTTCACTTCATCTTATCCAATTATGACCGCATAGCCAGCGTTACCATGATGAAGTAACTACTTAACCTTCCAGAACTTACAATTCGGCGTAAAATAGCCCGGCTCGCTTTTTCATAAAATTTACTATCACAACAATCATCTCCGCAATCAGTTCATTAAATCCCCTCCTTTCATTTCATCTAGAATTGACCACCTCCAAAAAAGTTGATGTTCCTCGTTGTGGAACTGTAACCTATTCACATGCATTTTTACCTAGAACCACCTCCGAATGGAATCAGCTGCCACGAGCAGCTACAGCTATGACGAATACAACGCGTTTTAAGGATTTCTTGAATAACATGCCTAATATTGCTTAATTATTTGTATTGAATTTGTCCTTCTGTTTTTTGCTTATTGTTGTTTTAGTTTTAGACGTTCAAATTACTCTGCCTTTTCTTGGATGCGACTGTTTCAGATCATTTCTGTATTAAGCTGGTGATTGTTGATGCTTCTTATTGTGATTGTATCAACTGTTTTTCCAATTTTCGTCTGTAATATGCCCCTCCCCTCTGTAATGTGCAAACCCTGAGGGTAAAATAAACAAATAAATAAATAAATAATCTTGTTATCCCCTTTGTTCTTTCTCGCCCCCTTCTCCACCAGCAGTGTAGAGTACCGAAGTAGGTGCAACCTTGCCGGCCGTTTCTTTTCTTTCTCTCTCTCTGTTTTTCATTAGGCGGTGAAATATCTTAAAGGGCGATCACAACGCAAGTTAGCTTGTGTACGGTAGGAAAGGAGGCACGCTTGCGTGCGCGCGCGCGCGTGTGTGTGTGTGTGTGCGTATACGTCCGTTTGCGTATGTTCTCAATCCAAACTTGCTAAACTTGTCCTAGCAGGGAATAGGTAACTATTGGCTGTCTATGATAACACGCCTGTGAAGCTCATGACGCACGGATAACCAAGATTTACTCAAAACTTTGTTTTGTGGAGGTTCCTAAACCACTCAATAAAAAGAAACACAGGTCAGACGAATTGCGGTCATCATGGCCGTTCGGCGATAAGTATTTGTTTGTTCCTTCGTGCATTAATTAGGAGAACATGAATATAAAGGAAGTTCTGAAACTTTTGTCAAGCTGCCTTACATAGTTTCTCTGCCGAAGACACTGCCGCGTCGTTTTGTGTCAATGGCTACATAACAGTTCTGTTACGACGGTTTTCTCGTCATAATCTGGCGGCAAACTCATTTAATCCGAGAATAAAAGGCGAAAATTTCAAATGGAAACCAAGTACTGAAAGACACAAAGGCAACCGAAAATTGTGAAACGAGGCGCTGTCGAGCGTTATTCCATTGTCCTAGTTCTCTTGAGCTGTCGCTCAAGAGATTATCTTACCCTACTCATACCTTACATTTTCCTCCTGTGCGCTTGCACCAAAATCCGCAGCAACAACATATTAGCAACAACAGCAGTCGCATTATCAGACACCCGGAAACGTCTTTACCAGACAGATACCAACGCAAAGAGTCGCCAGTGTTAGCACCCCTCACTTTAGCGAATCATTGACGGGGCGTTTCTTTTTCTTTGTAGCCCGTGTATTTCCCATGGGCAGCCGCAGTCACGTTGAACCCTAGATAGGCTCCAGCTGCAATGATACCTCCCCCCCCCCTCATGCGCCCTCGTGCGAAGGGAGCTGGCTTCAATCCCTGTCGACACGCACTGCCATGCTCCCGGGCTGCTTGTTAATCCCGAACAGCCAACGCTGACTCAGGAGTCTTAACGAAATAAGCCATGGCTGTCGCTCAGCTCTCAATGTAGAAACTACTTCCGTACTCTGTCACTAATTCAACAAGTCGCCAGCCGCACTACTTTGGTTTTTTTTTTCTTTAACTTCACTACTTTTGTCGCGACATTCACTTTCTATTGCAACACAGCTTTCACAGTGGCGCAATAGAGGCCCTGTGACGCAAGTGTACAACATTTCATGTTAAAATTGAAAAAAAAGAAACTTCCCCCGTAATTACTTCCAGCTTAGTGCCGAAATAGTCCATTATCACTGGGGTTGTATTTTAGTTTTAGTTTCCGAATAAGTTTAGTTTTATTCTTTTGCTCACGAGGAAATGTATCTTGTGTGGACGGATGTTCCCACGATTCAGATTTAATTAAATGTGCACCCCAAAGCTGAAAACTTGGAAACCAGCTGCCACAGCTTTAGTAACAGAGTGACGGGAAACTTTATTAATTATTTACAATCCTTGTTTGACGCTTGCAAGCGATTCTAGCTAAAGAAGTAAAAAAAAAACAATGACCTGAGAACTAAATAAAAATATTACAATCATGCACGATGAAACCACATAAGCGACTGCTTCGCGACGTAAAGGACATACGAGGTGGTGTCTTCACCTGGCTATAGCACTTCCTTCACGTGTCGCAAAAAAAAAAAAAATACACCTTTAGTGCAATAAAATATCGCAAGGATCGTAGTGTTTTATAGCAGTGGCGGAAACGTATCTCTGTTGAACTGCGTGCTGATGTAAGCTCTGGACAGGTGCTATAAAAGAGCGTCAGGTGACATCGGAGCCCATCAAAGTGTTGTCTATGTTGTATAAAGCATATTGTCCTATAGTGGCTGGAGCGAACGTGATTTTTGCCTTTTGTTCACCTTATTGCAAAGTGAAGGCTTCGCAATAAATACTCACCTATAACGTACTCACGTGCGAATTCTCTAAGCACTTCAAGAATCTCCACGTGATAAAGAAGCCGTCACTAAATATACCTGTAACCAGGCGTACGACGTGCAGGGAGAAAAAAAAGGGCGAAGCTAACTTTTGGACGGCGACCACTTCCGACAAACAAATCCGCGACTGCAAGTTCATCGTGATCACGTTTGCGAAGCCATGTGCAACTTGCGTTATTATGTGTTTAACGGCGCGCTATCTCGTCGGCGCAGTAAGCTGGAGAGCCGGTTTTATGGTTAGCTTTCACGAGCGGCCGGGTTTTATTGTTGAGAGAAGCGAGAGACAAAAGGCATCAAGACGAGGGAAGTGAAAGAACGTACGTTCTCGTCCCCGTCCGTGCGCCGCGCGCTTGAAATGCTGCAGTATAGATGCAATAGAAAACAAAAATGCCTAAATGTTGAAATAAATGCTGCAGGGAAAGAGGCAGGAGGGCGGGGAGATGCGACACTGACGTCGGGTGTTCCCAACGTGTGGCGGAAAGACCTGCCGCAGAATGGCGAGTCAAGAGCTCACGGACAGCAGAAGAAAACAAAGAACAAAATAACGGTGACAGACAGCAACCGTGCGCAAAACGCAACGAACAAACGAATGGCCATGGCGGGCTAGCTAACATCACACGCAAGCCACGCGGGAACGACGATAGTCGACTGCGTCACGAAGAGGCTGCGTCTGCCAGGACGCCGCGACTGCCTTTCGTCTTCGTAACCCATTTAGGAGGCATCCGTCCCTCTCACCACACTCTTGCCCCGTTTTCGGGATAGAAGTCTCCTTTCAGCACCGCGCCGAAATAAAGAATATGAAGGAAGCAGAGTGGCACGATGGCACGTAGCGAGAGGTGGTCCCTAGAAAGCAGAGCACACGATCGTGCGTGCGCTGTGGCCGTAGAGATGACTGGGTGCACACAATGGAACCGACGGGACGAAACGACCGGCGGACACAGGGCCAAGCTGTTCCCCTCGCCAAAGGGAGGAAGGGAAGCCGTTTCGACGGCCGTTGTCGGAACAGCGGCCAACACGAGCAAGCATTCGATAAGCGGCCCGAAACCATAAAGGCATGCGCACTGCCGCGGATATATTGAAAGGGAAATGACGGCAGGCTCCTAACGTGCGCCTCGAGTGGCTCCAGGGTATACGGAACGGGTTGGCGCAGGGTGGTTTCGGGGCCGCAGTGAGCATAACAGCGGTCACTCAGAGAAGCCATGGGAAGGAGAATCGCCCCGCGGCTCTCGGTGCGTGTGCCGTGTTAGTATGGGCCTCGCGTGAGCCTCCTCCTCGATAGATAGCTCGCTGCGCCGGGACTCAGTGTGTGCAGTGGGAGAGGGATTCGCATTGTGGATTCCCGTTACGCGCCCATCGTCATGGCCCGTGCTCGGCGGTGGCGTCGTGTCCGCAGCTATAAGCAGCAGCAACCACCACGGCCGCGATCGATGCGCTGTATCGCACGTCTGCCGCCGACGTTGCCGATCGTGTGCACCCGGAATGCCTCGGCGCTCGTGCGTGCCGCGCCGTGTACCACGGCCCCCGTCGCTTTCACTTAGACCCCGCTGCGTCAACATGACGGCACCGCTGGTCATGGATCACGTGGGAGAGAAAGATGAGCGCCGCAAGAGGACACCTCCCTGCCGCTCGGCGTGCACGTGGTCCGATCAATCGACCCGAACCCGAACGAGCGCGACAAACCTCAGGGGTCACCCGCTGACAACTCATCGGCTACGTCGGCTTCTGCATCACCTTCGTGCTTTTGATTTCATCTGTGCTTCTCCCTTTCTTCTTTTACTAAATGTATTTAACGAGAGATTGGTGCCTACGTGTGGCGCCGGTTACTCCTCTTTTCTTACATGAGAGTTATCGTCCGAAAGCTGTCAATAATCATGAAACTGGACCAATAAACATAAGAACGAACATTCAAGTACTAAGTCTCAGTACTACAACTAAATAAATGTTCGCGCAACAGAAGAATTCACATTGTATGGATACTCACAAAAACTAAATGTTCACACGCAACACACGAGTTCACACAGCATAAATTTTCACAAAACCAAGATGTTCACACAGAAGATGTTGGGGTGCTTGAATGCCGCACTCTAAATGAAACCAATGAAAATGATACATGAACACGAAGAGACAATTAACATGCAAATAAGCGTGCCTGTTAATAATAACAAGGCGAGCAATAACTATTGTATCACTTGGTATTTGTGTCATATGTCTGATTCCTCCAAAAAATTGCACTAACGCGCACGCAGCCATGGTTTCGAGTTTTTCTGATGGCCATGACCTAAAATTTTTCCTGAGGATCGTGGCCGTCTATCCAATCCGTGTAGTTTTTTCAAACGTTCTTGCAGGGAGCATCACGATTTTTACACTGTAGAAGAAACTGTTCTATGTCTTCTTCAGTCGCTTCACATGAGCACGTGGCACTGTTAGTTTTTCTTATCCTATAAAGGAAGCGTTTAGTATAAACCACGACTAGTCGAAGCAAGTGAACTGTTGTTTCAACAGATCGACTAATTTTAAACGGAATATTGAATTCTATCCCAGGATCCGTATTAGATAATCGAGAGTTCTGCGCATCGTTTATGAACCAAGTTTGATTGGACAATCTACCGCATAGTTTGTTCAATAGACGTCGTGCGTCACTCGCCGCTAGAGGAAGTAGTGATAATTCAGTCTCTTGACATGATGCACATGCCATCTAATCAGCTGTTACATTTCCTATGATTTCAAAATGACTTGGAATCCACTGGAAAGTTAGGTCGTGTTGTAGATCTTTAGCTATGGCGTATGTCTTCTGTATTTCGTATGTCAATGTGCTGTTTGCTTTTCTTAAGCTGATTTCATTTAAACACAGCAATGAGGCTTGCGAGTCATTCAGAATGACCCAGCGAAAGGGTTCTGACTGCTGACATATGTAACGTAAAGCAGAAAGTATAGCGTAAGGTTCTGCCGTTGTGGACGTTGTAAAGTGGCAAAGCTTATAAGCCCTTTTCTCTTGATATGCCGGCATATAAAACGCAGATGTAGAGCTTTGTTTCCAGCATTATCGATCGGTATACACGTGAATGCCATCTGCGTACTTAATGTAAAGATGTGATAAAGTTAAGTGCTTTATCGCAACTACGGGCATATCACAATTGCGGCTTACTCCAGGAATCGAAGTGACTATTTCTGGATTTGCTGGTCGCCATGGAAGATGAATTGTGCAAGTAGGCCAGTATTGGTAAGCAGGCAGTAAGCTCTTACACCGCCGTATTTCGTCATTTATGCGTGCAGCACTTCTGTCCTGAAAGTCTTGGCATGGTGGATGATTAGCGTGTTGCATAGCCAACGAAAAAAAAGTGACGACAAGTTTCCGTAAATCTTGGTGCATGAAAAGTTGGTTGGCGGTACTCGGCAACTACCAAAGCCCTGGCAGATGCACGCGGAACACCAAGACATATGCGAAGACTTCGGGCCGGAAGTCTTTGAACTGTTTCCTCTAGATTAAAGGATATTCGATATAGCAAAGGAGCAGAGTATGCTATTCTTTGTCTAATGAATGCCGAGTGAATGCGTAATAAGGAAGAGGTTGAACTAGCCCATCCCACTCCAGCAAATCGACGAAGTATGTTGATTAGGGAGTTTACTTTCTCCTTTAATTCCCATGATAGCCGTCTGTCTATGATAATACCCAAGAACTTGTGTTGTCGCACAAGTTGCAGACGCTGAGAGTCTAGCATGAGCTGGAATCTGTCGAGGCGTTTCCTTGTAAAAGGAAGTACAGCAGTTTTCTCATGTGAAGTAATCATCCCTCTGCTTTTCACAAAATCATTCATTAATGTTAGGCCACCTTGCAGCTTTTGCTGAACGGCTTGGGTACGCGAGTCAGATGCCCATATGCACAAGTCGTCTGCATTGGATATGGGGTAATTCAGCCATTAAAAAGTTAAATAGAAATCAACGGACTACACTACACTGCGGAACGGCTTGATTCACTTTATACTGTGTGCTTTTGCCATGAGCAGTTTCAATAAAGATTTTCGTGTCTCAAGAAATCCACAATCCATCTCAGTGTTCGGCCAATTATGCCCAACTGAACTAACTCATGTAGCACATGAGTGTGGCTGGCTGTGTCAAATGCACGCTTTATGTCTAGAAACACTGCAATGGTGATTCTTCCACAGCTCCTCTCATGATCTACGCGTGTAACAAGATCTAAAGTAACATCCATCGTACACCGGCGTCTGCGGAAGCCCGCCATATTTTCGGGTAGTGCGTTGGTGCATTCTGCCCACCACTGAAGCCAAGCGTCTATAATTTGTTTCCATAAGTTTACATTGGCAACTTATCAGACTGACCGGGCGGAAAGAATCTAGCAATAAAGAAGTTTTACCAGGTTTTAGTATCGGAGCCACTCGTGCAACTTTCCCTAGAGGAGGAAGACATTCCGATATCCACGCATCGTTCGGCAATTTTGACAAAGTTTTTGCGACCACAGGACCCAGGTTTTTCAGTGCAGCCTACGAGATCCCGTCAGGTCCAGCCGCTGTCCATGTCCTCACCTTCTTTTTGTACCCTGTTTCCAGGCGCACGTGTGTATACGATAGCATGTGTGCAGGTTCTCGCGGAGGGCTAAAGCACCGCAAGATCAATTATTGTAGCTTAAAATTGCATTGGTCTCTACCCAACTGGAAGGCCTGGCCCTAAAGCTGCTCCGTTAGGTTGGTCCGTTCCGCTCAACCACTTGACATGAGAACGACTTCGGATCGCTTCCTTCCATTTTCACAACTATCTTTCGCCCGTCACTTTCCTCACTCGGCATGCTGTGCAATCAAAATCACGCTCGCTTACTGAGGACCTGAAGCAACCTGCTGCATCCTTCCCACAAGAACACTAAAAGAAGCGGCACGACAACTGCGGAAAACAAAAGACTGGGGTTTCTACAGCTGGATGTTATTGCTTTCGTGATCATCCGCCCGGAGTGTCGTTTCTCTGTGCTCCCATCTCTGCTTTTTTCGCCCCTTTCGTTGCTTTTCTTCCATCTGTATCCGTGCCTGTACCGTTTCCATTTACCGTACTGCAGATATATTTATCTTTCGTGTGGTCTTTCTCTTTTATTACACGGCGCTCCTATGTCTTGTTTGTTCTTGTGTCGCCTTGAAAACAAGTTGGGACGAATTGAGTGCTAAGTATATATGTCTTTTCATTTCCGGGGTCCAACGCAATTTCGCTCGACAACAAAGCCACCTCGGCTGAAGAGTCAAAATGTTTTGCTGCTACTGCGTACTCATTCAGGCGGGTGAGGTAAGGTGCTCTTACGTCAGCTGAGCTTCCTAGGGCAAGCTTCAACAGGGGAAATATATCTTTAGCAGCAAAACGTTGTGCTTGTTTGAGGTTCGGCTGCCAGTGGCGTAGCCAGAAATGTTCTAGGGGGAAGGCAGGAGGAGGGGAGGGTGCTTGTGCTCTCTCCCCTCGCGGCCTCCCTCCCCTGGCTACGCCACTGCTGACTGCTGCTGTAAAGGGCGTGAAAGCTAACCTTAAAGCCAAACTTGAAGTAATATTGAAATCAGCCATTGATGAAAGTATACCTTTTTCAAGTGTCTCACTATATTTTTTGGAAAGAGAAAACGCTGCTCTTCAGCGGAGGAGGAACTGAAGGTCTAGACCATTGCGAATTTCATGCAGAGGCTATAGCGTGAGTGGCGTCATTGTAACACCAGATATTTTATCGTGTTTTATTGCCGATTAGATCTTTCTTCTACAGGAGCTTGCCGGGTTCAGCTGCATATCATTTTCAAATAATTTGAATCATTTCTTTTCATTAGTAAACAAATAACTAGACTGGACCAGACGCTGCAAAATCATTACATATGAAAGGGAGATGGCGCGGAATTTTCAAAGTAGTGGCTGGGCATGTCTTTTGTTCGGACTTCCATTTCTATTTTAGAGAGCAGCGCTCATGGAAAGAATAGCCTACCTTCAATTGTAACATCGTAACTTCTCAGCCAAACTGAACTTTGTATATGTGACTTCTGCCTCTTTGTACAGCATGTCCAAACTATCACCCACCAAGATTTAAATATATGCACATGTTATGTAGCTGAACAGAACCAAGTTAATGTTGTTTGCCGGCGCTTGCAGATACTCAGATTAGGTTTGGCATTCCACCTAATTACATATTTATTCTTAATTAATTAATGAGCTTCTCAAATATTATAATTAGATGAACACTGTAAATTATAATATTGTGAAGTAACATGAAAAATTCCCGATACAGCTTTCTGTTGCTCAGTACTTGCTTCATAAAAGTGATTTTCCGAGCGTGAAAGAAGGCCGCGAATACCCCGAAAATGCATCCAGCGGCCAATCGCACGCCTCTGTTGACACTGTTACCCGTGCGTGTCAGTTTTCTGATTTGATTAATTGCCTGTAAGCCCAAGGCCTTGGCGGTGCGAGCAGGAACTCTTAGGGCGACGTTTTCGCGTATCCTCATAATATGTAGGGTGCATTAAAGTCACCCACTATCACCGCCTTATCCGTGGTGCCCGTTAAATCTTTTGTTGCCGAGACAATATGGAGTAGGTCGTTACCTTTTCCTGTTGTGGGGACTTTACACGTTTGGGATTATTGTGTGTTCCTTACTTCGTTCCTTTGGCATCGCACTGATAACTATGGACTTAATATCTCCCTGAAATTGTAGAAGTGTTAATAATTTGGCGTTTTAGGGGGATACTCAGAGGAATAATCATAATAATACTTGGGGTTTTACGTGCCAAAACCACTTTCTGATTATGAGGTACGCCGTAGTGGAGGACTCCGGAAATTTTGACCACCTGGGGTTCTTTAACGTGCACCTAAATCTAAGCACACGGGTGTTTTCGCATTTCGCCCCTATCGAAATGCGGCCGCCGTGGCCGGGATTCGATCCCGCATACTCAGAGGAACTAGCTTTAGGAGGATACTCAGTTCACCAGCCTGGTGACCTTCGAATTTTGAGGATCGCTCAGGGTGTAGTATCCTTACAGTTTGGCCGGCTTTGCTCCGATCTCCTGCACACATATCACGTGAGGAGTGATTTCGCAGTTTTTGATAAAAATGGTGGAGCGCTGGCGCTTTACTGGAGAAGGAACGGCATTTCCATTGCCAGATCCTCAATTGTTCTCAATTTGGTATTCAATGTGGTTTCTTAGCGTGAATAGCCATGTTACCCACTCTTATTTTAAGCCCGCGATATTTACAAATTCGAGCCATTGGATTCTCTTAGGCAGTGGTTTATTTTAGTTTTTGCCGAACGCAAATCTACGCCATTGCGCATTTTTTGGTGAGAACAGCGTTCGTGACTACCTGAATGTGTTGCCTTAAGGCCGGGGTTATATCATCCGTCGCCTTCATTTTAGCACTTTCTTCAGACTGGCGCGGTGTTTCTAGCTGTTGTATTTCGCAATTGAGGCGCGCTTCTTACGCCGAAATTTTTGTCCCTAGAGATTTTGGTTTACGTTCTTCTAAGACCTGTTTGCTCAGTCGCGCGTCTTCCTTTTCCATTTTCTGAATAGGTTAATCATTTTTCGCCAGTATGCCTTTTTGGATCGGTGGGAGACACAACTCTTGCGCAGCTCACCGGCTGTTTTTAGGCAGCGGCGAATTTACATCTCTTTAACTTTCTGCTTCTGGGGCATTGTAGCATGTCAAACCTCTTAGAATAAACGAGGGCAACTCAAAATCAATCCTTCTGAAATTTGAAAACGAATATAAATCGAGAATGACATCTGCTGAACTGACAACTGTTTCACGATAACGTTCAGTGATATATAACGATGCCGGGCTTAACGTTTCACTGACAAAACGTCTACTCTGGATAATTATGGACGCAATATGCGGTTCGCTACGTGTTAAAGCACTTGAACAAACTCATCACGCATTCCTGTATGCGCGCACTCTATTCTATGGACGCATGCAGCTACGAATAATCGTTCTTTAGCTCCATAGAACAGTAGAACGTGAAGAGGATGCCTCTGGTAGCTAATATAACAACTCATGCCTATCGCCACTACTCAAATGGCGCGCAGTAGAGATATCTGCGGTTTCAGAGATTAAAAGATGTTTCAATCCCATCACTGGTGCTCGAAAAGTTGACTACCTGCATTATCCATTTCGGGTTTTGCAGCTGCATCGACGTCGCACCATGTTCGTTGTTACGCTAGCTTATTATTTCGCCCATCTATCTCGTACATTCCCGTTTTAAGACCCGCCATGGTTGCTTAGTAACTTTGATGTGGCGCGGCTAAGCAAAAGGCCACGGGATCAAATCCCGACCACCGCGACCGCATTTCGATGGGGGCGAAATGCAAAAACACCCATCCGCTTCGATTTAGGTGTACGTTAAAGAACACCTGGAGGCCACACTTAATCCGGAGTCCTCCACTACAGCGTACCTCATGATCGGATCGTGGTTTTGGCACGTAAAACCCTATCATTTAATTTGATTGTTATGCCGGTTTTAAAATTTCCATTTTTGTATCCATTATGTGGCGCCTGTGCAAGTTCTATGTAGAATAATTTGCAACGTTAGTGCGCACTTTCTCATATCATTGAAATTCGTAGCGTTCATAGTTTTAGCATTCTTCCACTGATGCGCACGACAGAGAGTGAAAGCCACCCTATAATGGAGGGCTCGGCGGTACACAGCTTCATCTCATAATTACCACGCTCGCCACCACAAAAACACAGCAATTCACAGTAAACGCGCAAAAGCTGCCCTCGGCGCGACGACAATGCCATCGCAAACGAAGCGTGCGCGTCCGCGATGCACTACAGGCGGCCTGCGAGCCTTCACTACATAAAGGCTTTACTCGTACAATCTCACCGATTCCGGACATAGTTTGCGTTACGCCACCAGGGAGCAGAATCGGCTTTGCGTCCCTGCACTAAGACTTTTCGTGCTATCTCTCGGTTTGTTTACAAAGCTAATTTTGCATAACTTCTTTATTGCCCAGCAGATGGCAGCATAAAATTTGTTTTGTTCAAAGCGTTCCAAACGTGAACTCAGCGCGCCTTCTTTGGGGGATTTTGTCGCTTCAATGCACAACTTCTGAATGAACGGTGAGTGGAAAAAGTTTATTTCTTATTCTTTATAGAGAGAAGAGTTATTCTAGCTGGTTTTACTGTGCCATGTTCCAGCCGTTTAGTTAAAAACTTGAGCAATGTGCGGTGTGGTGTGTTTTCAGAGTATATATTTCTAAGCCTAAAGTGCGGGCTGGGTTCCCTGGAGCATAGCGCTTGTCATAGATTTCACAGACACGGGTTTCTCGAAATTTGCAATAATAATTTTTACAGGGAAGTCACTTTCAGTTGAGGAGGCCGTGGAACTCCTGTTCAGCCTTCCGGATGACCCGCTGCAAAGTGATGTAGAAATAAGTAGTAACGAAGAGTTCGTCCCAGCGCTGGGGCCTCCATGTAGCGATGAGTCTTGTAATGATCTCCATGAACCATCGTTCCGCGAGAACGAACATAATCCCATAAAGATTCCTATTATGAGAAAGTGCAGAAGGTGTTCAACTAAAGAAAAAGAAGTGAGAACATCATTTGTGTGTCGAAAGTGTGAAGTGCCACTTTCTGCATCTTGTTTTTTCCCGTTCCATGATCAAAACTAATACATTTCTTAACTGTCTGTTCGCACTACATGTTCAAATAAATCCCGGTCTTCTGAGAAAATTAGAGGACATGCACTGTCCTTGCTTGTAGCTCATGGGAAGTGGGCGTCCCATTGTGAATGAAAATATTTATATTTTTACCACTCAATGCTTTTCAGTTCTCAGCCTAAGTTTACCTGACGTAAAAATATTGAAACAATTGTGCGTCCGACTCTGCAAAGTGAGCGAAATTTAATCTTGTTAAAAAATTGATATAGTCGATTGGGTGAGTGGGACCATAGCGTTCCACATTTTGTTGCGCGTTGTGGGGTCGAGGGGACAAATATGTCCCACTTTTATTACGACAATGGGACAATGTAAAATGCTCATTTATTGTGTTTTAGGTGCAAAAGGTGCTACAGATTCCAGTATTAGGTTCCTATTACATGCAACATGCGCTCACACATTTTGTCCCGCAAAGGGTTAAACGGCAGGACCACGGATAGATTAGCAGCACACAATAAGCAAGCTAACACAGTTTTACGCAAAAATACACCTGGAACAATATCTTCTGCTGTAGTAGTCGTGGATTTACCTTTTAGCCCGCCCTCCAACTAAAATTGGAACGGTGGCCAGTACAAACATAAGCTAGGTTCGGCTGATGACATGGATTGTAGTTCGACTATAGTTGCTTACCTTCCCGTGTGCCTATCAGATGGTTCCAAAACCTTGACACTTTTTCATATCACACCCTATTAACAAAGCTGTCACAAAACACAACGCAGACGCTGACCACGCCGCCAAGTTGCGTGATTACAAACTTTCCTCTTACTGCCAATGGCAGCGGAACCGTATCATAATATTATATTTGCGTGCAAGTGTATACAAAATAGCAGAGCTACGAAATTACGCGCAATTTTGTATGAAAATCACGAGATCGCCAGGGCACGATAAGATGAGATAGCAGGAAAGACAAAGACGGAGCATTGAATCTGAAGCAGCGTTGTACTTCTTTATTGGCCTGGAATATAGAAAGTTAGGCCACATAAACGACATGATATCACAATATTTTAGCCGGAAAACAACAAATAAAAACTACAAAGCTGGGTCTATTGAAACAAGTCCGTAACTAAAGTAACTAAATTGCCAAGCACTATTCAAACACTCCCGCGAATCGCGGAGAACGACATAGAAAAAGGCAAAAAGAAAAGGGTACAAGAATAAAGCATGGAAAAAGTTAGAAGAGTACGAAAACAACGCTACCGTTGAACAGGTCAAACAAACATAAAGATAATAAAAACGCACATAAATTACTGTTCAGACATTATCGCCCGTCCCTGTCCCCGTGAAAATGCCTTAGAGCCTTGAAGCCTAATCGCTCTTTCTCAGGAATAACACCAGTATCTAAGCACTTTATGCGCAGAGAAAGGATGCCTTTTTAAAGACTTAGAGCCACTGCGTGGGATTTCTCGCCGCTATAGCCATTTATAGTAACCTTACGAGCACATCGCACGGGTCAGCTAATATCAATACGATAGCTGCGCTTTCCCTCAGTCCCAGTTACCATGGAACTGAGGGACGTTAATTATGTGCAAGCCACATCCGTTTCATAGATGCGATACCGATTCTCTTCTTGAAGGTGGGATCCCGTAGTTTTCTTTGCAGTACGTACAGGCGACGCGACGAATCGATGAAGTACTCCATGCACAAGCAGAAAGTGGCATGGGTATACTGCTGGTCAAAGTGGGTCATCGGCTCGACCTTACATTTCCGGTGGACTCATGCTCCGAGACCGCTGTTTGTACAATTCCGCAGTGTGAAAGACAGTGCACTGGATATCAAGTCGTTGCCAAAGTTTAATAAAACTGTGCGGATTTCTCGCCGCATTGCAATTGAAAAAGGTTTCTTTTGATGCACGCGGCTGCGCCGCCTTTATTTACATGTGACATTTCTTGTCGCACGCCGCTCTCGTCTCTACTGAGCCGAACAGCCTCGAGTGCCGGTAGAAAGGGGGTAACAGAAAGAGCGCGCGCATGCAAAGACCACATATAGAAAAAAGAAACGCAACTACATTAGAGCCAAATGTGAAGAACGCCAAAACTAGAGAACCTGCAGGAATGAAACAATTATTTGGTTTCATACTTCCCTGCAGGCATGATTTGAAGGGTCGACTCGCATGAACAAATTTTGGTCGCAGCAGGGTTAATAAAACCAGTATGCACTACTTGCATTGTGTGCGTGTGCGTGTGTGCGTGTGTGCGTGTGTGTGTTTTTATGTGCGTGAGAGTATGAGATAGAGAAATACAGAGTGAAATAATAAAGCCGCACACCGTAGCGGGAAGTGTAGTTGCCTCCAAACATATAAAAGCAGCAGAAGAGCATAATCACCCTTGAAATTTTTCGCATTAGGGGTTAAATAACGACACAGACAACCATCACTGTCAGTGTTCTAAAATAGGTGAACACAGAGAAAGATTCAAGCACCTGAATGCGTTACAAAGTCAATCACGTTTGTTTTCCATATGAGACACTCATTTCGCTGTCTTCTTGGTCAATTGGTCTATTGATCGAACTAGTGGCTTGGTTAGCTTAAGCGCTTTCTCAGATCGGCAAGTCCTTTCTCATATTCTTTTTTTCACCTGGTGTATGCGACGCGTACTCCCGCTGTTTACCCGCACATACACGATGACAGAGCTTAAGTTTGCAAGTTGATCATTCGATATTGTAGCCTTCGCGCAAAAGCAATATTCGCTCGCACATTTAGGGATGCACATCTTCCAAACTGACGCCCATGACGTGAGTATGATGTGGTGGTCAAATGTCTTGATAACGTATGATCGGTCAGAAAGCTTTGTTACCCCCAGTAACTGGGTTTCCTTTTTTTTCCTCTTCAAATTTACATTTTAATTTCGAAGCAGAAGCCCGAGGCAAAGTCTGAGTGCAATTTTTCAGGCTGAATATGTTCTTTTTTGCTTTTTTTTTCCTGAATTTGAATTTCAGGCACAACCATTATATCTCGTTGAAAACCAAGGCGACTCTTCATTTTACGTTTTTTCTGAGGTCATTTCTTGAGGACAGTAGTTTGAAAGAGTATGTCCCAAGAACAGGTATAAGAAACAAATTCAGAAAGAAAAGAAATACGGTAGGAGAAGTAAATTTCTATTAATATTACGAAATACACTGTGATGGTAATAAAAGGCGCTAATCTCTGCCCCTCGGTTCACTGGAGGCTTTCCATAGCTTTTGATATAACATAAAGCAAGAAAAGTAACAATCAAATGCGAAAGAAAAGCTGCACCAAAAAGCATCAGAGAAAAATTAGCGAGACATAGCAGCCGATTTCTCAGATTGTATCGCTGCCTCGTCTGTTCGAGCATTTTTATGTATTGAATTTTATGTACGGTATTTTAATGTATTTTAATGTATGCATTGCATGTATTGAAATTTCTTCTCTCGTACAGTGGGACAGTTTACGACTCAACCTTTTCAAGCACGCCACGCCACCTAAATTTCCCTGTTCGGAAAGTCCGATATAGAAAAGGGGTAAAAGGTGAAAAGAAGCGCGATGCAGGGGTTAAGGCTGCCGGCAAAGCGGAGTTTGGCCACGGAGTCAAGCTACAAAGTCACAGCGTTCAGCTTCGTTAGTGTACTTTATTGCCGTTTAATTTGTTAAGTATTTTCTGTGGCGAAAAATGTTTTAATCGAACATAAATGTGTTTGTGCATACGGTGAGAGCGTCTAAAGTCACCCTCGCGCAATCATGCGACACGGGCAGAAGTATGTGGGTTTCTTAATAGGAGCCAGAAATGTCTAACAAAAAAAGCTCTATTTCAATCTTCGCCAACTTCCACTGCGTGCATAATAATAATAATAATAATAATAATAATAATAATAATAATAATAATAATAATAATAATAATAATAATAATAATAATAATAATAATAATAATAATAATAATCTCATGGCTGCTTTTATTATTCTTGCAAATTTAAAGCCGTGGTTGCAGTTCATGCACTTGAATGCAGCCAGTCGGGTTTCCTGGAGTGTTCTGGCTCATGAGAAAGTCAGTGTGTACAGCTTTATTTTTCTAATGACAAATGGTACGCAACAATTCAAAATATGTTATCATCAAACTACTCAAGATGTCAGTATCAAGCTTTTTAGTACTTAAGCGTCTCATCCCGATTTAGCATCTCAACTTACTAAATTGCACCAAGCAGCTCGATAAAGTTAGGCGCAGCAAGGACGCCAAAATTTTGATTGATTGATTGATCGATTGATTGATTGATTGAAGAGAAGCTCATAGGCAAAAGCAAACATCGAACAGAAAATTTCTTGAAAACAATTCAGCACAAACAGAAGAACATTTATTTTATTTATGTTGTCGATAATATTTATAAAGCAGGGAGACTAAAGAGTATAAAGGAACTAGGTGAAAGCCCGTGGATGTTTTCCAACGCTGCTAAACACCTAGCAATTAGCCAGCTTTGTAAACATCAACCTAGAACCTAAAAAAAATGGCCCCACTACCGCTTCTTCTTAAACAGCTCCCTGTCTAGAGTACTTTGTCACCCTGTGCCATGTGTTTCTATATTTTACCATTGTCCTCCTCCTCTTCTTCTTCGTTTTTATAACTTCCCTGTGTCACCCTCTTGTAAGATGTTCTTCTTTTAGGTCTGATTCACAAAAATCTCTTATACTAGACTTATTTGTAGGAGCCCATTCCAGCCACTCATGATGCTAGACATATTATTAGTGTTGGCGGCATGCAAATGGCTGAAAACAGTTGCACGCGAAAGGCTTCGTAAATTTGGCCCCTGTTGTGCAAATATGTTGGTGTGCCTCATGTCTTCGTATCTGCTATGAACGCGTCGTCTGTGTCACGGTGCCCCTATCATGGTGCCACATTGTTTGGTGGGCGAAAGAAGTATCGCACAAGCTCGCACGCCGGGCGCGTGTTGTGCTGGTTTCGGTTCTGGCACCCCATCTTGCGGCGATGGCCCTTTCGTGATCGCATCCTTTGTATTTACGTGCTACGAGGCGTAAGAAAGTTCTGTGACGACGAAAAATAGAGAAACACAATGTCAGCCCATAACAGAACTTTTTCGTGAGGGAACCCCCGCTGTTCTCATTTTTCGCCAGAAGACTGAAATAGACGGAAACGATACTTTTTTTGTAAACCTTGTCTGCTCAGTTCTGCGAAATTGCCCTGTACGCACGGCAAGCTCAGTCGAAGTTCGAAGTCTCGGTTGTGTCGTAGGGCGGAAATATCTTGCTTCTCGACAGCATGAAAACGAAGCCTGGGCTCGTGACTGCCGCCAATAGAAGACAAAAAAAAGAAGACGAAGACCCATCCCTGCACCTCTGATGGATCTGCCAGCGTAGGTGGACAGGGCAGTTCCCTCTTGAACCCCTCTTTCTTTTCTTGTTCCCAACACCGGCTTTTATTGCAAGGTCTGTCCGTCCGGATATGAGTGCGTCCCTCTCGGCTATCGGAGAGACGGAGCGATGACCCATCTCAGTATACACCAGTCTGCTTTGCGCACAAGTGTTGGCGACAGGACATATCTCTAGAGGGAACAAAAATACAAAGATAACATTTAGAACGTATTTTGAACATCTGTTATTTTTGTTGAATGTCTGATCTTTGCCCTTTCATTTTCCTGTGTTTATCAATCGATCTAGAGACTAGAAGTTATTCTGTTTCATTGACAGTAGACAGTGGATAACAGTGGACACCCGGCCTGTTTATTCGTTTGGTGACGCTTTCAATATTGCGTAAGCATACAGAAGAAAGTTTTCTTTAATTCTCTTTGGGAATCGCTAATTAAAAATAAGATGTCATTAGCAACACAAGTTAAAGTCAAACAGGTTTATTTGCAGCTAGGATACAATATTTTCGCGGGAGACAATGTCTTAGGTGAAACGCCTGAGGAGATCTCGGACGCCTGACAAAAGATACAGAAGAACACGAGATTCAGGACTTAAAATGACACTGTGTGCCGTTCGTCTGACCTTCCGAAATGCAATATACATGATTAAAATAGCACGGACATCTAACACTTTCTACAACATATCTGGGAGAATCGTGGGTGATGTTCCTTCGTGGGTAATTTGGTTTCGCTGGAAAAGTTCCCAACCGTATGTGGGCTTTAAGATCCATGCAATTCTTGTGATGGGGCTCAACACAGGATACAAAGATACAACACAAAGCAAACAGAGCAAATATCAGCGAACTATTAATTGGAAAGCCGCCTACCACTGTAGGCGACGTAATCTACAAGCCTATTCGGTCTAAAGTAGCTGCAATTTAGAGAAAACTCATTAGGAATCTTGGCATCCACGCTCTTTGAATTCATGTTGTGAAGCTTGTAGGCGTAAAACAACTCGCCCCACTATACACATACATCAATATCATTATTTCGCCTTACTTTCTTTTTTTTTCTATTAAATTCGCAGGCTTCAAACTCGGTTTTCTGGGTGCCTCCTATGCTTCAATTTTGAGTGGCTATGGTGCAGCCACAATGTTACCGAAAAAAATAAGCCGGATAAATATTTGTCGTATTAATGAACAACCCGTAAATGCCAAGCCGAATTCATGTACCCAAAAGGTGGTTTCCGGCGCAATTTACTTGTGTCCATTATTGAACTACTTAGCCCGACTGTTCTGATACTGTCCGCTTATTTGTTTTGTTTCCAGCACAAAATATATTTCACGTCTCACTTTCGTCTCGCCTACGGTCGCTCTCTCCGTGGTCGGCGGTCTTTGAGTTTACCAATCTTTAGAATTTCTTTTACGTAAAAGAAAAAAAAAGTGAATGGTATTTCTTCATTTAGCAAAGCAGGGTGCATTCACATGATGTAACGTGCCGTCTTAGTTGTGATGACGATTCAACGTCACTAGTCGAGCTATTTCGTGGCACAACGGGTTGGCATAAGATTACACTAACAGTGTGTGGGTGCACTCAAGCTAACACGGCGATAGTGTCGGTAGAGATGCATTTGAATGATCCCTAGATATATGAAGTACCGCACGCAACAAAGAGTAACTATTCTACTGCGCACTGAAAGGAGCTATTTATTCAAAAGCACCCAATCATTTTAGCGTTGCGGGGTTTGAAACGACGCATGACTATAGATCGATCGATTCCTATGGCGTACTAAGGAAGGACTTGTGGCATCGCGCCGCAGATCAACAATGCACGTCAATGAGTTCAGCAACCGGAACTCCTGAAGATGCAGATTCTTCCACGCAATTTTCCTTTCGCTTTATTCACTTCCCAAGAGAGAAATGAGGAGGAACCTTTTCAGTAGAGCGAATGAGGCGATACTTATGCTATTTAAGAACATTACCAACGTTTCATAAATCGCTGTCTTAGTGTTTTTAGCTTTCTGTTAGGACTAACCTGACTGTTTACATGAGAGTCAGCCCTTACGGTGGAGTTGAGCGTTAGAAGTAGTGCTGCTTTGAATTCGCTGGGACTTGCGATCTAACTTTGTGCACAGACAGCGACACCTTGTGTTCCTTTCCTGAAGGTCCTATTATAGGTAAGATGATGTTACCTCAACGTCGCCAACTAACGCGTCTGTTTAGTGGGGACGTCTGGCAACGCCGTCGTTCCTCCAAGCATCTGCGTTATTGGTTTCAGCGAGCAGAGATGAGGACGACTCGAGCAAAAAGAATCTGTAGGCATTACAAGTATGTGCCATTGGTTAACTGCAGTCTCTTCTTTTTAGAGAAGAGACTATAGCGGTCTGACGTTCAGGGTATTGCAGTGGCAATCGATCGTGTTTTCGTCACCACTATTTTATTCATATACCCTAAAGGCCCATTCGGGCATTACATAGGGGGGGGGGGGGGAGCCAGTTACAATTAGAAACGTGTAGGAACAGAACATTGGTAAGATACAGTGACAGCGACATAATTATATAGAGAAAGAATAACATACGCAAGTAGGCACTCAACACAGAAATAATCACACATTTAGGAAAACCTTCAACTTGTTAACAAAAACACCATGGTTAATGGCGGATACAATGTCCCTCGGTAGTCTATTCCAATGATATATTGCCAAAAGTAATGGTGAATGACGGTAAAGATTAGTGCGAGCAAAAAGGGGTTGCACTTTAAATGGGAGATCAAAACGCTGCAAAATAGTATGGGCTGCATTGATGTAAGGTTCGCGGAACGGGGATCTACTATGATAGAGCGCGTGAAAATGTGATAACAATGTTATTAGTCGGCGGTTTTGAAGAGAGGGCAATGAAAGTGATTCCTTGATGTCCGTAACACTGTAGTTTCGCGAGTATTTTTTGTGATATATCTTGCTGCTTTATTTTGCAATGCTTCGAGCTGATCGATCAGATAGGTCTAATGCGGATTCCAAATAATGGATGCATACTATACCTTTGAACGAACAAGAGTAGTGTGTGTCAATAACTTAGTAGCAGAGTTCGCCAAGTATCAGTTGCGTTTAATGAAGCCGAGTGTTTTGAATGCCTTACTGGTTATGGTATTATTGTGCTCGTTCCAAGATAAATCGGAGGATAAATGAACTCCGAGATATTTAAATGTGGATACTTTCTCAACAGGGATTCCCTGAATCGTGTAATAGCTTAATTCTGGATTATGTGTTCTCGTGAACGTCATGGCCTTAGAAACGTTAATTTCCATTTGCCACTGGCAACACCAAAATGCGAGACTGTCGAGGTCTACCTGTAATGAGTTCTTGTCTTCCGCGTTACTAATTTGTCTGTAGATGATACAGTCGTCTGCGAATAACCTTATGGTAGAAGATAAAGTGTTTCCTATGTCGTTAATATAGATCAGAAATAATATTGGACCCAGGACCGAACCCTGCGGTACACCGGATTTTACATCTGTTGTACTTTTTTTCCTAACTGATGGTTTTTATTAGCAACGTCACATTGGTCTGTGCTCAATTAGCAAACAAAACGCCGGCTGGACGTTGTACACCTCTTGAGAGCCTAGTTTTGGAATAGGCAAAAAATGAAACTAGAGTCGCATATTTTACATCAGTTGCAAGAGTGATGGGGCAGAAAGCTGCCGAATGCTGCACAAGTGCGGCAAATTCTTATTCTGTTGAAGTAGTGTCTTCGTTGAAGCTAAGCGGGCCTCCCTAATTTAGTTGAACCTTGACTGGTATAGCCCCATTGGCTCTCGGCATTTTTATTTCTTTTTGCTGGTGCCAGGAAGTCGAAGATAGCATAGAAATAATGAATGACACGTTAACTAGGCTGATTTCAGAAGCAACAGTTGAAGTAGGAAGTAAGGGACCAAGACAGCCAATAGGTAAACTCTCACAACTCACGAATGACCTAATAATGAAACTACAAAGCATGAAATTGTCTAACTCAAGAGATCATAAATAATTCACTGAACTGCCGAAGCTTCTAAACAAGAAGAAAGTAAGCGATATACGGAATTATAGAGTCGGAAAGATTGAGGAAGCAGTGAGAAATGGTCGGAGCATAAAAGCAGTTAGAAGGAAATTTGGCATAACAGAGGGCAGTATGTATGTAGTCAAAGATAAGCAGCGTAACGTCGTCAGCAATTTCGGTGATATAGTGGAAGAAACAGAAAAATTCCATACTGACCTGTACAATAGAAAGAGCAGCCGCGTGACGTCATTGGAAGTAGGGGTGAATAGGACACAGAGGCTTCCGTCTATAACTATCGAAGAAGAAATGTCCCGGAGGAAAGCGGCAGGAGAGGATGGAATACCAGTATATTTATTCAAAAATGGAAGATATACAATACTTGAAGCAATGTCCCACGACTCTAGGCGCACCAGAGAGCTGGAGGAACACAGCATTCTACTAATGCATATGGAGGGAGACATTATAGAATTGAAGAAATACAGGCCCATTAGCTTTCTGTCAGTATGGTATAAAATATCATCCACACTAATTTCCAATAGAAACAGGACAACACTTGACTTTCATCAACCAGGAGAACAGGCTAGCTTCAAGAAGAGATATTTTGCAGTGGATCACGTCCGTGTCATCAGTCAGTTAAAGGAGAAATTTGCGGAGTGCAACAAACCTCTCCATGTGACTTTCATAGACTATGAAAATAGATTAGATTCAGAAGACATATGAGCAGCCATGGAGACATGGCGTAATCAAGGAGTAAAGGAGGCAAACTTAAATAACTTCGGAAATATTTACAAATGTTCCACAGCTACCTTAATTCTATGCAATAAAGGTGGAAACATACCTGTCAAGAAAGGGGTTAGGCAAGGAGACAATTTACCCGCCGTGGTTGCTCAGTGGCTATGGTGTTGGGCTGCTGAGCACGAGGTCGCGGGATCGAATCCCGGCCACGGCGGCCGCATTTCGATGGGGGCGAAATGCGAAAACACCCGTGTGCTTAGATTTAGGTGCACGTTAAAGAACCCCAGGTGGTCAAAATTTCCGGAGTCCTCCACTACGGCGTGCCTCATAATCAGAAAGTGGTTTTGGCACGTAAAACCCCAAATATTATTATTATTACAAGGAGACAATTTCTCAAGAATGCATTTCTCCACAGCATGCTTAAAGAAATATTCAAGTCATCAGACTGAGACGGATTAGGAGTGAGGATCAACAGTGAATATCTCAACAGCCTTCTGTTTTCAAATCACATTGTCGTGTTCAGAAGCACTGGGTGTGAATTCCAATAAATAATTGAGGACCTTAACCGAGAAAGCATAAGAGTAGGATTGAAGAATAATATGCGGAAGACAATGACACTGATCAATAGCCTGGCAAAGAAACAAACGTTCATCAGCACCAGTTCGCATCTAGAGCCTGGGCAGGATTACATTTAGTTAGGTCATTTACTCACAGGGGACCCTGATCATGACAAGGAAATTTACAGAAGAATAAAAATGGGTGGGAGTGCATTATGGCCAGCATTACCAAATCCTGGCTGGCAGTGTATCAAGGTTGTTGAAAATAAATCTCTACGTTCACTGCATCTACAGGTGCTACCTTATGGGGCAGAAACGTGGAGGTTAACATTGACGCTCGAGAACAAGGTAAAGATCGAGAAAAGAGCAATGGTACGAAAAATGTTAGGCGTAAAGTTGAGACAGGAAGAGAAGGGTATGAATCAGAGAGCAAATGGGGATAGCCAATACTATAGCCGACATAAAAGAAAAAAATGGAGCTGGGCAGGCCATATAATGCGTATGGTAGATAGCCGATGGACCATCATTAAGAGAAAACAAATGGAGCTAGGCAGGCCATATAACGCGTAGGGCAGACAGCCGATGGACCATCATTAGGGTTACATAACGGGTAACAAGGGAAGGTGAGCGTAGTCTAGGAGGCCATTAAAATAGGTCGGGTAATGAAATGAGGAAATTTGAAGGCGCAAGTTGTAATCAGCAAGCGCAAAACAGAGGTCATTGGAGATCGGTGGGAGAGGCCTTCGTTCTGCATGAACATAAATATGGGCTGCAGCTTATAATGATGATAGGATTTCAAATTAATAGACGCGCTAACGATAATATAGTACATTCATGCTTTTATTTAAAACGTTCTCGTAAATAAGAATTTTCTTTTTGTAGTAGAGGCCTAGCCATTCGAAAACTCCAAATTTCGAGAATCATATCAAGCCCTCTGTCTTCATAGATTGCAAGTTTCATAAATGCCGAATGACACTTCGTTGTGCTGTCTAGCACCACACTGCCCCAGTGACGCTCAGCGAGGCAAAGTGCACTCATTTGAACTGTCAGCGAATTTGCTCCTCTGACGAGGGTATAGCTACGTGAGGCGGCACCTTCGGAAATTAAGTGGCTTCTCGTACACTTTACCAGAGAAGAACACACTGGCTCTCTGTGGTTATTGGACGGACGCGCACCAATGCCCTGCTGCTCGATCTGTTCGTTCCAAGCATGGATGCTCAAATAGGTTGCGGAGGCGTGAAACGAGATTGACGGACAAAGGCCCGATGCCAAAGCCGCGCCGCCGTCTGCTGCGACGAAGTGCTGCAAGCACTAACAAGAAAAGAGCACCTTTGCTAAGTCACCCCCGCACTCTCTTAGCGGCCAGCGCGCGACCGGACCATGCTGAGGGGAATTAATGGCCTCCGACAACGCTCCAGAGAACCCATCACGAACGGAGAGAAAAAGCTATGAGACGCCCTGAAGAGCGTTGAAGCGTAGTTCGCCCCAGTTCGGTTCCGGACACTAAGAAAGGCGGGGAAGCAGGGTAGGTAGCGCACTCGAAAGAGGCAGTCGGGGTCGGCTTTCAGCCACCGACCAGTGACAGCCGTTTCGGTTGCCTTTCGAGAAACTATCCGGGGTCGTGGAGCACACGACACTGACTCGATGGGAAGCGGCCACTATTTTCTCGACCCGTAAAAAGAGAGAGAGGGATACTTCCAGCGGGCGGTCGGCGCTATCCACCGCAGCGCCTTTTGTCACAATTATTCCTCTTCCGAGCGCAACGGCGCGGCGTCTAATCCCTCCTGCGACTTCCTCGGACGAGGAACGCCGTTACGCCGCGCGGCCTTCGGGATACGAAGAGGGGTGATGTCGGCGGAGAAAATGGCCAGCGCGTATGGGACAGTGAGGACGAGGGAAGCGGCACACAAAGGAGAACGCGATCCACATAAGCGGCAGCAGACCGCCGTCTCGCGCATTACCATCGGCGCCGCTTCTGCGCTTCTCGCGGTTCTGAACGGATACAGTTTCGCGCGATGGGCATTCCTTCACGCCCCGCTTGCATCGCGCAGGGCACACTCTCCTGCCGCCGCCTCTTTTGCCACCGCTACGTCCTTCGCACTCGCTTTTCTCCTGCATTTCTCTCTCCACCTGAATGATTCCGCTCGTCGCTTTAAGATATCCTGCGGCGCCTAGATGCTTGCCGTCCGGCAGGTTCCCCGCATGCCGGCTAGCGTGGCGTAAGAAGTACGTGGCGCACATTCTGTGCTGTTTCGGGCTGAACGTAATGACAATGCTGCGGATAGCGCGCTACTGCCGATGGCAACCATTCTCATGACCAATGCGATGTGTCGATGGCTTGGGCGTGGCTCCTTTCTCTGCCGCATTTGGAACGACGCACGGTGTAGAGAGGCTGAGGCAAATATTGCCGAGCACCATGTGGGCAAAAAAGTCGCAGACTATGAAAGAGACATGAAATATATATGAAATAGAAAATTATAGTATATATATATATATATATATATATATATATATATATATATATATAGATATATATATATATATATATATATATATATATATATATATATATAATAGAAATGTTGATAGCCTTGGCATAATGATCAAAATTCCCTGCATTGTCCGACCTTTGTCTTGTTGGGCAGTAAATCGGGAGAGATTTAGGTTAACTGTCTTGATTTTTCTCTTGTTCATCTGTCTGTCTGCTTTCTATCCTGCAATCACCATGTTGCTCCTTATGCCATTGAAGGTTAATTAGGATCTTAGTGGCCTTTTTGTCCGTCCGTCGTCCGTCCGTCCGTCCGTCTGCCTGTCTGTCTAGCTGCCAGTCTAACTGTCACGTTTATTTGTAGGTAAATCAGATAACGTTGGCGAAGTTTAATTTATTTGATATTCATGTGGATGACCTGTCTTTACCTTCCCCAGGCTGTCCTGCGTAGAACATCCCGGCTGTGCAGGCACAGAACAGTAGTATGCGTATTTATGCCAGCCAATAGCGGGCGCTATTCGAAGATCGCCATTCACGGAGTTTTAAATTTTGAACACGATGATCTCCATTGAATATGCGCATAGTTCATAATAAGCTGTGTTTTCCTGTCGCAGACACAGCGAGCGTATAGAACAATAAACACGAATGACTGACCGTTGACCTTGCTAACTGTAATTTTGACTTAGCAGCGTTTTTGACGTTATATGTCACTAGAGTTGAGATGGCATTACCATGAAGAAAAAATGACAACCATTCCACACTGGAGATGGAATGACAGCGAAAGCTGACGACAGTCAAAGCTCTCAAACGAAAAGCAAGGTGCTTTCGCTGTCATTACTTCTTCACAGACTGGAATGGTTACCCGGGCTCACGATTGTACTTTTTCTTCAGCATCGCGGAAGCATTATTCCTCGGTGGTCGTTTCGCAACGGGGCCATTTACATTCTCCTTGCTGTTCTTTCCGGCGCTCCTCGTACGCATGTTGCTCTTCGGGTGTACGAGCACATCAGCTCCCGCCCTAACAAATTGTCAGTTTGCGCAACTTGCATCATGCCCAGTTTTTGGGGACTGCTATATCCGTATTATAGCACAACCGGCTTTTTAGATTTATTATGCGGGTGAGAGGCAGGTCCGGATAAAGTATTATAATCAGGCGCGCCCAACGACTGGTGTGCCTTACGGCCTGAAATCATTGGATTATCAAATGCTGGAACTATTTAATCTCTGTCCATTGCAGTGTTGCAGTCGGAGTATCTTATCACCATCAGAAATCTAACCAGACCTCTTACAGGTATTACTGTCAAATTTCATTGTGTAATCACGATTCAACGTAGATATGCTCGTGAAAATGACCTTGGTCGAACTCGCAGAGTCATTTCAATTCGAATAGAACACTGACGAATTATTTATGAAGACATGTGTCACTTCCGACTGACCATTTAATAAATACGAGCTACACTATTACCTGTTTCCCGGCAGGAGCAAACACAGCAGACATTTCGTATATTGAAAAAAATGAGGGCCACATTTTGGTGATGTGCGCCGAAAATGTGCAGGGTGTAAGTTGCTTTTGCACTCTGAAAACAGTAACTGACTGGTGGCTTTATCCAAATTTTTATACGTTATAGAGGGCATTTAGTTGCTTTTCCCCACTATCCTCGGTAAAATATGCGGGGCACGTTGTTTGTATTTATTCGACGTAAGAAAGAAACATATATCGCTCGTCACGTTCCAAGTGACGAGCGATATATGTTTACTCTCTCTAGGTTCATTACTGCTTTTGTAGAAAGTTACTTATTGAAACATTCCATGGTGTTATACTGCCGCTAATGTAGATGTTTCCTAGACTTGTAAAACAACGCACGAGATACGGACATGAAGTTCCGCGAAAATAGGAAAATATTGAGCGCCCCCCAATGCATTGCGAAACTTCCAATTTCCTGCTTTAAATGCAAGTGCCGCAGACCATTACTAAGCCCTCATTTTCTTGTGTATTTTCGTGAAATACCTTCAGTCACGTAATACAATCGAATGTGCATAAATGGGAAATTTACACAGTTTTATCCCAAGTTGCTGAAGACTCCATATAGAAAGCAAGCCAAGGCGGGAGAATAACTCTGGGAATTTTATATTGACGCATCATAAATACGTAGTAATTAAATAATCATTTATTGTACAGTCAGTCATGCTACGCTTCTTCATTAAGTATAGTTAATCACCCACTCGAATCACACTTACAGGTTAATTATTCCTCACGAGAATTACAAAAAGGGAAGAAATAATCGTTCGCGATCACTACCGAAACTTCCCACTGGAAACGACCTGTCCAAGACGGTAGTGCCTTCATGAAAGCGGTCGGGTGAAGCGATGCATTTCACTCAGAAGTGAAATGGGCGTACTTTAAGAAAGCAGAATGTTCAGTTTACCCAAAGCTCAATGTTCATTGTCTATTCCTTGCAACGGCTGCACAGTGACGGCAAAAATCGGTCACGTTCAAAAACGTCTATGCCGTGACTGAAGGGGATATTACGGGATCCGTAGTTTATTTCTCCAGTGTAGTCGGTGAACTAAACAAGGCCTCTTGTTTATATCTAGGGAACATTAGGAGCATGTTATGGATAAGGTTTCAAGTTTCAAGTTTGATTCATCAACGATGTCAGTTTTACAAAGAATTGTATACAGAATTAGCACTACACAGAGAGTCCCAAAGCTAGAAACTGTCAGGGGGACTCCCACACATGAACAAAATAAAAAAAAAACGATGTACTGATCAAGCATTGGTTACGGTGACTTTACAGACAATTTTATAAAAATAAAGAACAGCACGAAAAAACTAAAAATATAAAGCTGTTTAGTAAGACAAAAATGGCGAAGAAAACTGCTGTAGTGAACAAGTACTGCAAATTTACAATGCAATAAAAATAGGAGTAATATAACATATAGTATAATAGCCAAGTGAATTATTATTACAATCACAAAAGCCAGTTGTTAGGATGAAGAGAGAGAGAGAGCGTAACCTTTTATTTCAAATCAACAAGATTTGAGTCCGGCGTCTATTTAGTGAGAGTTGCTGCACAAAATATGCCTTGACTTGGTTCTTGAATATATGCTCTGTGGGGAATGATTTAATGGTACGTGGAATTGATTTCCGCAGTTTTATTCCGGCAAATGTGGTAGTGAACTTACCATAGTTTGTGCGTACTTTAGGTAAAGGACGATTATCGAGTTCAGAGAACCTAGTAGTGTTAGTATTTACAAACGTTCGAGCAACAAAGCCATCTATATTTGCAATATTGCGAAATAACTGATAGATCACGATTGTTAACCTGAACTGAAAGAGCTGGTGAAGAGGATGAATGTTTAAACTGCAATAAAGTGGAGTTGAATTGGATAGGAAATGGCTGAAAGTCATGAGGCGAAGCGCCTGATTCTGCAGGCGTTGAAGTTGGCTGAGGTGAGCGAGGCTGATACGCAGTAAGATAAATGGCTGGGAATGTGTGCATGATAAAGGGGATGGATAATGCGCGGCTGAAAATATGAGCGGGTTTTGTTTATGACGCGTATTGCAAAAGAAATCTTACGAACAAGTGACTCCGCATGGAGAGGGAATTTCAGGTGCTTCTCTAAAACTACGCCAAGAAACTTTGTGCTATCAGATATTGGTATTAAGTTGTTGTCAAGACACACAGATATAGATTTCGAAATTAGTGTCACGAAAGAATGGAAAACAATAAAAACCGTTTTTAGCGGATTGACGTGCAACACGTTCTTTCGACACCAGGAAGTTATGTTATCGAGATCAACGTTAACGTTTCGCTGTAGCTCGTCGACATTATTAGCGCAAGAAAAAATAGTGTCCTCTGCATATAATATACAGTCGGCAGTGGTCAGAACGTTAGGTAGATCATTAATAAGTAGTAGAAACAGCAGTGGACCAAGGCTCGAGCACTGAGCAACGCCTTGATATATGTTCTTAGAAGATGAGAGTTTGCCGTCAATCTGAACAACTTGCGTACGATTGGTTAGGTAGCTAGAAATAAACTGAAGTGGCGGGCCAGTTATCCCCTAAGATCCGAGTTTATGTATTAGAATTTTGTGATTAATGGTGTCAAAAGCTTTTGTTAAATCTATAAATACACTTCCAACCAGCAAGCCTTGGTCTATTTGCTTCTTGACTTTATCGGTGAAGGTTAGAACCGCAAGCTCAGTTGAGCAACGCTACCGAAAGCCATACTGTTTAGGTGATAGTAGATTAAATTTTGCTAGGGAGGATGATAAACGTGTATGAACTAGTCGTTCAATTATTTTACTGAAAAATGAAAGAATACAAATAGGCCTGTAGTTATTCAGAAGTTCACGATTGCCTTTTTTATAAACAGGTGTTATTTTACCAACTTTCAGAGAACTGGGAAATACGCCTGCTTTGAACATTTTGTTAACAATGTCTGCTATGATAAGAGACAGTTCATTAGAAACTAACTTGATACGAGATGGGTGAACAGAGTCTAGGTCAGGTCCAGTAGACCTAAGCGAAGATATAACATGAAAAACTTCCTTTGCATTCGTAGGTCGCAAACAGAATGAATGAAGATGACGAGGTAATGTCGGTAATGGGGGATCTGTTTGAGAATCGCAAGTACTACTAAAATACTCACTGAAGGCATTCGCGATATCAGCTGGGTAGCAGTATGTTTGTGTCTCAGTTTTTATTTTTGGTGAATGGTCACGACATTTATTATTTAGGAATTCGTTGATGACCTGTCAATTGGGCCTCGTATTATTGCCATTATTCAAAATCTTGTTCTGAAAGTAATCTCGTTTGGCACATTTAAGTGCGGCTGCAAGTGTGTTACAATATGTTTTGAAACGAGATTTAAGTTCACAGTTAAATGGCTCACAAATTACCCTTTTGTGGAGCCGATTTTTCTTCAAGTTACATCGAAGTAGCACTCTCGTGACCCAAGATTTTGGAGGGGAACTAAAGAAACGAGTTATGATAGATGTAGTAGTGCATTAATGAATGCAGCGTGTAACTTCAGCCAGCTCTAGGCAATGTAACTTCAGTGAGGTGTAGGCAATGCTCCAAACGGGTGGGTTAAATGCGCATTTTCCAGTATAGAATACGTATGCAAGTGGTCCATAGCGTTATTAGTATGTTTCACGAGCGATGCAAAACTTAGACGGCTGCGCTGCCATAATTACAAGTGAGGTCAAATTTTGCGGACATAAGGGGAGAAATACGCTAAACTTATGTGTGACGGTAAATGCGCGTTGATCAAATACAGGGTTAAAAAATTGTAAGCGAGCGTTCGAAAGTGTCACGCTACTGCAATTATAGCTAGGTTTCCCAATGTCCCAAGAGAACTCTGCGTTTCAGAGATTTTATACAGAATTTTAAGTGCCAATGCGTTCCTTAGTTCCAACCTTTTCGCTTATTTAGAAGCGTTACGAATAATTATTGAACTCTTATCTTTTTTCTTCATACTTTTTCATGCGTGATATATTAGTTTCGCTGTTGTCCTCATTGAATTAAATGGGGCAGCTGCGTTATGCATGGTGACTGTAAGGAAAAATTAATGGGTGATGTGGAGTTAAGTTCAAAATGGATGCTGTAATTGGGGCTTTCACGTTAAATTACGTGTGCTAGCCATGCAGTGTGTTTGAGCGTGTTAACGAGCGGGAAACAATGGAGCCAACTACCCTGCATGGCAGAACTATAGAAGCCGCCAAGACCAAATTTAGCGAAAATTGGAGGTACACTATGAAAACTCTTTGTTCGAAGTTAAATCAGGTTGGATCAAAGAGAATATTTTAAATAAGAATATTTTTCGAGTGTGAGAGCGAGCGTTATGGACGCTATCAGCTATGCTTCCCAGTGTTCCGACATAGCTGTAGGTTACAACAGGTTTATATATTGTGGAAAGGGGAGGGGGGACATGGCAACTGCAATGTGCGACAAAATTTTTACGTTCCTGGTATGGTCAGAAGCATTGCAAATAATTAATGAGCCGTCGATATTTTTTTGTCTACTCTCAGGCGTCGTAGCACGTTCCGTCGTAGTTTCAGCGATGTCCTCGGTGAACTAAACAAGACATTTTTCTTATATTTGGCGAAAACAAAGTGCGCGTTATGGGCAATATATAGCTAAACGTTGATAGGGGAATAATCATGACGTTTGTAGTAAATTAAACATGTAAGTTATCCTGAGCTTTATGAATGTGTTCTGCGAAAAAATAATTTATACCGTTGCCCTGGAAGAACTGTGAACTGAACAGATATCAAATCTAGCGGAAATCGAGTGGGGAGCGAAGGGGAGGTGGGGGGAGGCGTTATGCAGCACGAAAGCATCGCATACTCCCCTCAACAGTTGTAGTTGTGATTTTCAAAAGATTTGCTGGACATCTACTGTCGCCGGGCCGGGATGGCGAGTAAATTTTTTGTGAATATTGCAAGTAATCTGTGTTGATTGTACGCCGTTGCGTATAACCTTGCCAGTACTATTACCTAGAATAACGATAGAATTATGCTGCAGACCTAAACAGCAAGTAAAAGTCTTTGTTGAATTATTCAAACTCTCTGTAACAAATGTATATCTCTTATGCGCGCAGTACTGCGGCTACTGGGCGGGATCTGGGACCACTGTGGGGCACCCTTTTCCTCTTGTCCTTGTATCATGATGAGATTTTATATAGTTGCAAGTAATAAATGCAAATTCACAACATTTGCAGGCCCCCATGGTTCGCCATGTGATTGATGAATAGGTGCCTGTCGGTTAAATATAAATATAACAGAAGCATTTCTAGGTTGTCTCACTTTTTGGAATAGTAATTCGTGATACATACATGCACACACACACACACACACACACTATATATATATATATATATATATATATATATATATATATATATATATATATATATATATAGAGAGAGAGAGAGAGAGAGAGAGAGAGAGAGAAAGAAAGGATGCCTTAATTCCTACGTTTCGGCCGTGGTCCGGCCTTCGTCAGGGAATGCTATATATATGAACGCGAAGAACGGGGAATAGCCAAGGGGCGCGATAACAGACCAAGGACAACATAGAGGAAATTACGTGTACTTACTAACTGAATTGAAGAAATGATAAATTACTGCCAATGAAGAGACGCGAAACAGACGCCCACAAGAAGGCTGGCAACGAGGTCAACCAGTTGTCTGGAGCTCCCTTTGTTAGCAATGTTTAGTCAGGTCGCCCTACAGTAGATTATACTGAAGCGCGTTCTAAAGCTCTGCTTCCATGTAAGCCATGCTTATCCATGTAACAAACGTGGCAGTGTCCTAAAAGAGCATTCTAGCCTTCTAGCTGGGAGGACCTCAAATTATTGTGTATGTTCAAAAAGCTAAATCATAAAGAGGAGACAAAGCTTCGCGTCAATGAGACACTTAACGGTTCGAAAGGACGCAGGATTGATGAACTGAGAATTGCGGGCGTACTTCTTGTTCACTGACGTTACTATTCCTAGCGTCCAGGAAAAAAAACCCGAATCTCAAACCTGCGTTCAGATTTCCATGTTTAACAGGGAAATAAAGCCGTCACTTGTTTGCACCAGCCGCAAAGTTAAAATCAAATTATGGGGTATAACTCCTAAAGCAATAGAGTTTGTAAACAGGGATGAAGTACCTCAGACAGGCTGGCCAACGTTTCGATAGGAGGACCTATCTTCGTCAAAGGCGGCCTCGTCATCCTCGGCGTGTTAGTTTTAAAGGGTTAGTGCAGTGACGTCACGTGCGCGTGTTGTCGCTGGCGGCTGGTTTTAAAGAGAGAGATTACAAGAGGAAACAAGCGCTGTCGTCCGACGTATGTGAGCTTCATTCTCAAGACGAGGGGACAAGAGCGTGAGAGTGGGCACGCGGGGAGAAAAGAAAAGAAATAGAAGTAGAAAAAAAGGAAAAAAAAAAGAAAAAAAGGGGGGGGGGAAGCCAGGGCGGCACCAAGACAGACAAAAAAAGGGGGGAGTGAAAGAAAAAGAAAGAGAAAAGTGAAATCTTTAAGAAATACGGGGGCTTGGGAGCGTGTTGGGGATGCGAAAGGTTAGGAGGTATTCAGGGGGAGTCGTTGGCGGCATGTTTTTGAGGCATTAAAACGGTCGGTCATGCGGTCAGCGCGCGAGTAACACAAAAGACAAAAAAAAACCGGAAAGGAGAAAACCCAGACACACACACACAAAAAAAAACATGAGTTGAAAGCAACTTGAGTAGCATCGTAGTAATACGTCGAGTAACTTTGAAATAGTTAAGGTGGCGACGAGGAGTCTGCGCTGCAATGTATGGGGTGACTGAAAGGCAGCGGCATCGTCTTTCAAGGGGCACTGCCCCACGCGCTTAACGTAGGTGTCGTTACGGCGGCATCCAGAGATGGCGATACTTGCCAAAAGCACTTCCGTCATTTGTACAAGATACGCCCCACCTGCTGAGAATTATAGAAGACATTAATACTAAAGGCACACTACCCCACAACACAATTCTCGCAACACTAGACGTCACGGCGCTGTACACCAACATTCCAATCCCTGATGGTTTATCTTCTATAAAACAAACGCTGTCTAAACACAGTGCACAACACTCTACTCAAGTCTACCTGTCTCTCCTTGAATTAGTTCTCACACATAACTACTTCGAATTTGAAGAGAGTTACTACCTACAGATACATGGTACAAGCATGGGTACGCCTTTTGCACCAACCTACGCGAACATATTTATGGGGATTCTAGAAACAGATTTCCTATCGCGCTGCACTACCAAGCCCCACACATACCTACGATACATAGACGACATACTCATAATCTGGGGACATGGTCAAGACAGTCTAGATAAATATGTAGCCTTTCTAAATTCTGTTCACCCAACAATAAAATTCACATCAGAATCCTCAACTGAGCGCATAAACTTTCTGGACACAACAATATACATTGACAATGGTGAACTAAAGACAACGCTGTATAGGAAACCTTTCGACAAACAACAGTACCTAGAATATACCAGCCACCATCCCAGACATTGCAAACAAGGCATCTTTAAAGGCCAAGCCACACGACTACGTCGCATTTGCGTTGAAAACCAAGACTACATAGATAGACTCGATCACCTTAAAGAAACGCTATCAAACAGGAACCACCCAAACAGTGACCTTCAAACAGCTTACATCGCTGCAACCAAACTAGATCGAGCCGAGGTCCTCAAGCCCCGCCCGAGGATCACAAGAACAACAACGCCTCTTCTTACTACTAAATTCTCAAACGCACTCCCAAACGTGAATAACATCCTAAGTAAATACTACCCGATTCTCACCAGCAACCAGAAACTTAAGAAGATTTTTCCCGACCCTCCCAGAGTGGCCTACAGACGCAACACTAATTTTAAAGATGTTCTTGTGCACGCCAAACTACAGAAAAAGAAGAAGTTGGGAACCAATCCCTGTGGCCGCCCCAGGTGCTCTACATGCAAACACATTCAATCTACTACTACAGTAAAAAGTACAGCGTCGAATTACACACACAAGGTAACTTCGGCTTTCACCTGCACATCAAGCAACGTAGTCTACTGTCTAGAATGCGCCGCTTGTAGCAAACAATACATAGGTGAGACTGGACAACAAATTAATACAAGACTCAATGGTCACCGCGCGGACACAAAACACAATTTACCCAAAGCAGTAGCCAGCCACTTTAATGAACATGGACATATGTTTGACAAAGCAAGGCTCTATATACTACAAACAAATTTCCGTTCCCCTCGCGAAAGGAAGTATACGGAATCATACCTCATACACAAGTTTAATTGCCTACACCCGACAGGAATTAATTTGGCACGCGGAAACTTAGAATCTTTAAAAGCTGTAACTTAAATCTGAAACTCTCATATCATCAACCAATACGCAAAGCACATTAGGCCACCAGCCAACTTTAATTCTTAACCTCACCTACTCTTCCATTTCGGAAAAAAAAAAGGAAAGAAAAAATTTTTCCTGCCTACTACTCAATTTAATGTACTCTTTCAGGTTTTTACGTCTATACCAACTGTACGATCCCCTTCTTCCATGTACACTTGCCCCCATCTGCGCGCGTCACCCTCCTGTTTGTTATACCGGTTTCAGCCCCCTCCCCCTCTTCCTTCCCTCCCCCCCTTTTTCTTTAATCTTTTTTTTTTCTTCTTGAAATCCCCTCGACAACACATTCCGAAGTCAATATGCCGTTTTCGGCGCCTCAACACAGAGTATCGCCATCTCTGGATGCCGCCGTAACGACACCTACGTTAAGCGCGTGGGGCAGTGCCCCTTGAAAGACGATGCCGCTGCCTTTCAGTCACCCCATACATTGCAGCGCAGACTCCTCGTCGCCACCTTAACTATTTCAAAGTTACTCGACGTATTACTACGATGCTACTCAAGTTGCTTTCAACTCATGTTTTTTTTTGTGTGTGTGTGTCTGGGTTTTCTCCTTTCCGGTTTTTTTTTGTCTTTTGTGTTACTCGCGCGCTGACCGCTTGACCGACCGTTTTAATGCCTCAAAAACATGCCGCCAACGACTCCCCCTGAATACCTCCTAACCTTTCGCATCCCCAACACGCTCCCAAGCCCCCGTATTTCTTAAAGATTTCACTTTTCTCTTTCTTTTTCTTTCACTCCCCCCTTTTTTTGTCTGTCTTGGTGCCGCCCTGGCTTCCCCCCCCCCTTTTTTTTCTTTTTTTTTCCCTTTTTTTCTGCTTCTATTTCTTTTCTTTTCTCCCCGCGTGCCCACTCTCACGCTCTTGTCCCCTCGTCTTGAGAATGAAGCTCACATACGTCGGACGACAGCGCTTGTTTCCTCTTGTAATCTCTCTCTTTAAAACCAGCCGCCAGCGACAACACGCGCACGTGACGTCACTGCACTAACCCTTTAAAACTAACACGCCGAGGATGACGAGGCCGCCTTTGACGAAGATAGGTCCTCCTATCGAAACGTTGGCCAGCCTGTCTGAGGTACTTCATCCCTGTTTACAAACTTTATACCACAGTGTGCTATTCCATCTGTCAGCCCCTTTCTTGTTTTTGGACTTCCTAAAGCAATAGGTGTGGACTATGAAAGACGTTGTGGGAATGGGCTACTGATTCATTTCGACCACCGAGGCTTCTTTAACATGCAACTGAATCTAAGCAGGTGAACATTTTTTGCAAATCGCTTCTAGGGAAATCAGGCCACCGCAGTAGGGAATCATACCTGTGACCACATTGCTCAGCTGTAGAAAGCTGTTATTCCTCAGCCACGGTGTAGGGTAGCTACACAGTCAGTACAGGCCGCCTCGAGAAGCGTAAACCGAAAAAGAATGAAATAAACGCGCCTGTAACTCATTCTTACCTCCGCGCTGAATTTCAAATATATAAGAAGTGCGACTTCCGCTGAAGACGTAAAAAATTCCCTGAGAAATGGCCGGGGAATTCCGTTTGCGATCTCAGAAGAGCAGTAAAGTCCTCCACGTTTTATCCACGTTGAGCCTCGTGCGACTACCGGGCTGCTCTCTTTTATACTCAGCGAGTCGTCATCCCGTGAGAGGCTTGCAACACTGGATGAACCATGGGAGTGAGCTATGTACAAGAGCTGGAGACAAAAAGCAGTACTGCTGACTCCCTGATTCGCCGTTGTCCCATTCCGCATAACTGTTCCTTCGAGTGAGCTCGTTTCGTTTTCTCTTGCAGGCTGAATGAAGGCGTTGAAGCCCACGTACCATACGCATCCACCATACAGGGTAAACCAAACCAAAGCATACGCATTACGACCCGCAAAAGAGCCCTTGGTGAACTCAAAAAAGATAAAGTAAGCTACAACAGAGAAATGGGGCAAAAGGCTAGAATAATGAGCACTCGAGTGTTTTGTTTCCAAGCAATACGACTGAGGAACACCATTAAGAAGAAACCGCAGTTTTCATGGCAACCTTTCTGGTCCTACATTATGAAACTCATCTCCCCCTCTCCCACACCTGACGTAATTATCGGGTCTTTATCCCTCTCCTAACTTCAATGTGTTTTACTTAACCATGTTTGTTTCTGTCATGGTCCGTGCATTTTATTTATAGGAGCACACGAACAGAATCATGGGGGCATATTATAAGCAATAACAATGATATTAAGGGTTATACGGTAGTCTCGTTTGTTGCCAGCTTTTTTAGTCACTTTATTTCATTCCGTATGTTTCTTTGTTTACGTTTGTTTATTTCTTAATTTACTTGTTTATTTGGTTGCTTGTTTGTTTGTTTGTTTGTTTGTTTGTTTGTTTGTTTGCTTGTTTGTTTGCATTTCTCTGTCATCCTATCTCTCTTCATCTCCAGCGGATTCAGATTCACGAGAAATAATAGTGGCGCGCCGTCTTGTGCCGCGATCTGAGGCAGTTAAAGCATACCACCGACGAAAAACAGACCAATTCCACGAAGCGCCGTATTTTCTTACTGGATGAGTTGAACGACCGGAATGAGCAAGAAAAACAGAAAGGGAGAAGCAGAACGCTACAGCCGTACGAATAGAAGTAAATATCGACATTCATGCAACACCCCCACGTGCTAGATAAAGTCGCGGAGCAAATAGTGCGTTATGACAGTGTATTCTCATTCACGTGGCTTCTTTGTTTCATTTTGTTTTGCTGGTCATCTTTGAACCTTCTATGCCAACTTGAGCACAAAAAAAAAAGAGGTAGGGTGATATTTTGCATGGAGGGCTATGTGTTGCGCTGTACGGGACCCCGCCGGCCCCTGGCTGCCGCCGTCTGGCCGACAGAAAGAGAGCCACGCGAGAATAAGAGCTTTATGGCCGGCGTAGACGCGGTAAATGGGGCTGAGAGTGTCCTGCCATGCGTGCCTAGAGTCCAAGCCATCTTAGGCGTGTCGGCTAGGCCCACATGGCACTGCTGTAGAAATATCGCTCTAAAGCGCCAGTTGGAAGTTCAGCGCCCGTCCTGTCGTATGTGTTCCCTTCGTCTTCGTCTTTGGCGCGTTTTTATGAAAACTGACATCGTTGTCTGTGCGAGATCTAGACTATGAGATGGCGTTGGGCAAGGCCGTGCATTTGTCATGATTTCAAAGGCAGCGCAGAAGGCCATATATATATATACATATATATATATATATATATATATATGGTTACGCGAAGCAAGTTACATCATGCACGAGTTTACTTTCGTGCGTTTTGCTCGCGACAACGCCAACACAGTTGTTGCCGGGGCAGTTTCTTTCGCTCCCTTTCTCTTTCATTATTCTTCTGCTTTTTTTCACTCAGTATGTATAGCTTCATCAATTGCGTCCATGGCCTCTTCAACGACACGGCAGTGACTGTCATGACTGTGTGTCCTGCCTGCTGTTCTCAGTTAAATCATTTTAAGCTTCGTCCCAGAATTCATTGTCTTCGTATAAGAAGAACATTGAATCTATGAGGATGTCGGCCAAGAATGCCCGAATATTCTTTTTCCTCAGTTATTTGGTTTGCACAGAAAAGCACTCCATGCTTAGGGGAATTTATAAAGAAGGAGCCTGGCAGCTCAGGTGTTTATTGACAAAAACATTTTTGTCGCTGTTCATAACTGTGGGCGTTTTTTTTAAATGGTCACTCAGCAGACGCATTTCCCGAGAATCATAAAGGTGTATATATATATATATATATATATATATATATATATATATGCGCCTTTTAACGTGTGCTATATTACTTTCAAGATACGCCAATACAACCAATCAGCTTCCCGATGCAACGCCTCGCTGGCGCATTGTCGGTAGTCTCCTGTCGATGACACCTTAACCTCACATGTCTTTAGTTGTCCGCATGTCACAGTCAGCATGAATATCGCTGCAGAACTAAAACCAACTGAGTATTGACATGAAGGTGTCGCTAATAACAAATCGTCGTTTACTATTATAAAAACCCAGCGCTTTCTCGCCCCGGTTCGGCTGCCTCGCGAATATCAAGTTGCCGAAATAGTAACAGAAGCAGTGTTCGACTCCGCGTCAGTTCATTTATGTGCTTTTCAATGAGTCCTGAAACCGGATACAAGAATATTCCACCTCGTCGAAATCCCCACAACCAATTTGCACATGACGCCACCACCACAATTCTCAATATTAACACGCCGATGGTTTCATGCTCCAGCAACCTGCAATATGGGCCTCTGTAAGATATCTCGCAGCGTGCCGCTGTCTGACTTCCACAAAACCCACCCATGTCAGCTTTCATTCCCAAAGGAAAGATGCACTCGACAATCTGGCTGCAGGCGATCTTAAAAGCGCAGTTAAGGCATCATTCCAGCACTTTTCGGAGACTATAGCTTACCGAAAGCGCTGTACCAAGTATTCTGATCTACAAAGCGCAAAAATATGTATATATAAGGGACGCCAGTGCAGAGAGTGCATGTGCTCCAACTAGACAGACGGCCCTCGTTTAGGCACCGCAAGGATCTCCGCGTTACTCGACATTGCTTCTCGTGGCTCAGCAAATTTAAGCCCCAAGCCGTACGCGGAGCGTCGCGCGCGAATTGTGAACGCGCTGGGAAAGCCCAACGCGCCAGCGAGCACATATTGCAGTATATTAAGTGCTTCGAAAGTAAGCGACAAAAAGAATAAAGTTAGAGGTTAGAGGAGATGCGCAAAGAATGCTGGAAAAATGGGGTGCCGGAATCTGATACCCTGGGAAGGAAAACCAGAAGAACAAGGAACAGAAGAATAAATGCTGCAACATCATTTTCAGGTGTTTTTCGGTATTTCCCTAGAAAAAAATTATCTGCTCCATTTTCAGGGCACTCATGCATTTATAGTGCTTGAACGTGAGCGGCAGCAAAACGAATCCCCCGAGCAGGCGATGTCCTGTTCGTGGAAAATGGTAAATAAGGTATCACAATCAAGTACAAGCGGAGTGCACAAAGGCTGAATAGAGACTGCCGCTGAGTCTCAGTTTGCTTATTTTTTTGTCTTCGTTACTTTTATTTTGTTTCTTGTATAGACCACATTATGTGGGGTGTGCGTGCGCTTCTACTTGTCTGTTCAATTCTTTCTTATATGAAGAAAGAAAGAAAGAAAGAAAGAAAGAGAGAGAGAAAGACGATGAAAATACCATGAAAAAGAGAGAAACAGCAAGTCAGCCATGTCTTCTTTCGCCTCTCACACGCATGCGTGCGCTCTGGAGGGCCCGTCGGTGCATCCCGTTATATTTCATTCTATTGCTGAAACTCACTTTTCGCCTTTTGAAACAGAGGGGGTTGAGGGGAAAAAAAGAAGTGTTGCGCAGCTTTTTTTTCTTGTTTACTTTCTTGAAAAGAACGTTTACCCGCCGTTTCTTTTCAAACAGAGCACCTGTGTTTAACACTCTTGTTAAGAGATCTATGTGTAAATTGGGCCACTGGATATGTGACAACAGGTACGTGCTACTCTTCAATTAACCTCTTTGACGACAACTTGTGCCACTAGGGGTGTGTCACTTCGTATGTGCCGCTCACGAATGGCCAAAAATAAAACTGATTTTTTTCCCGGTGATTGGCGGAACAGAACGCGCGTCATATACAGGGTCTCCTGTATATGACGACTGCCACATGCGACTGCGACATAGCTGGACAGGACCAAGGTAATGTCGTTTTCCGTCCCTTAGAGCAACATGTTCCTATGGGTGGGCAGCGCAACCCGGACGAAGGACAAGAGGAAGTACACAACACGAGCGCAGACTAACAACTGGTTTATTATTTCAAGCAACGGACTATAATATACAGAAAATGTAAACACGTGTAAAATGACGTTTACAAGGGTGTTAGCCTCTTGTCCTTCGTCCGGGTTGCGCTGCCCACCCATAGGAACATGTTCAATCACCAACTCGCCCAGCTTGCCGTCTTAATTCACCTTAGAGCAAGTCAGACTAATTTTTGTATTTCACCTAATTACATAATTAGGTACTGTTAATTAGTCAACTGCTGAAATATTACATTCAGAGTGTCAATGAGACAATTGTAGACCACCCTGAAAAATTCCCAATCCAGCTTTCTGTTGCTCAATACGTGCGACATGAATGTTTTTTCCATGCTTCTAAGGCCCCGAAACACAAAGAAGTGCCGCGTTACTAGTCGCATGTCACTATTTATGGCAGATAAAGCATGCGGTCTGCGGAAATGCAAAAGATTTGCTTTAGAAGTAGCGTAATTGGGTATTTGGGCCTGATTTAGTGCTTACCAATATGGCTTAATTTAGTACTGTTATAAGCATAGTGTGCCATATTAAAGAGACACTAAAGCCAAATAGTTCACGTGGACTGTTTAAGTACCATTCCAGAAACCTCGCAACGCTTGTTTCGTACCATGTAAAGACATAGTTTACGAGAAAATTGCATCTGAATGGTCTGAATAACTTTTTTTTGTTTTTGAGATTCAAATCTCCCGTTATAAACCCGGGGAAGTGGTGCCTTTGCCTATGCCGTTACCGCCCTTTGCTGCCATCGGTGAGTAAAATGGCACCCGACGGACGGCGGTATCGAGCTAAGAAAGAGCGGTGCCGCTGCAGCTGCTTTTTCGGGCAAGTGGCGTAAACCGTTCGAACATCCCGCAACGTCACATGGAAGTTGAATTCTCTGTTACTCGCAGTTTGTGCGAGTTTCGCGAGCCTGAAAGAATAGCGCAGCACTACACGTTAATGAAACTACTGAAACGCGAAAGCGTGGGCGGCACAGAGCCGAGCGAACACGAACGCTTTCAACCGCCCACGTCGTTGTCAAGGGAAATTTCAATGAGTACCTTTTTCTAAATATGTAATAGAACTAGGCAAGTAGCAAATAATTTCGTCTCATAATACAATACAATTAGGTTTTTTTTTTTGCCACAACTGGTTAAGTACCAGTGACAAAAGTTAACTGAAGAGGGCTTTCATCATCGGGCAAGTACTTGAATGTATCGGGGTAGTCTCCTGTCATCTCCTGCATTTACCTCAATTTTTCGATTATTAGGGCTCGGTCCGTGATAATATTGACACCTCAGAGAGACCCAAGCACTAATCTATCACTTTAGCCTGGCTTGATATTTGCCTTTAGTGTCCCTTTAATACACAAACATTAGGCAGGGCTTACTGACTACGAAGCCAGAAATCAAAGTGCTTTTAGAACGCACATCACTACGGGAAATTCACGTAGCTAGCAATAAGGGGATCGAAGTGATAAAGTACAAGGAGCGTTAGTGGAGCCAATGTTTTTACAAAAAATGAAGACGCATGATTTTTTCGAAACGTAAGATTCAGAGACATTCTTTGTTTGACCACTATTAATGAATTCAAGCCTCTATCTTTCTTTTTATTATGTTGATTGCTTAATTTCTATAAAAAACTCGTATTCTGTCTATTTGAACTGATCTTATACCTTCTGTTCTGACACTTATATCTCTCAATTTGAAATCGAAAGATCACTGAAGGTGAGGAGAAAGCATGCATCAAGAAAGAAAATCAAAGCTGAAGTTTCATGCTCCAGGCTCCTGCATGGGAAAGAACGTGGCCATAAGAGTTTTTTCGTGTTCACAGACGATAAAAATAGTTGCTACCTCTCTCTTTATGGCGCGCATTCATGAAACATACCGGACATGCCTCGTAACATTGCCACCTACCAAGACTAAACGAACAGTCTACCCGAAGCTATTAACTCCTCTCCACAATTTAAAAGCGAAAATACATCGACGCGAGTTTGATGGGCAGGCCAGGAAGCGAATATCACTCAGGAGTGACGGCGACAAAACGCGCACGCACTCTCACGCACTCGCACTCAACGTATACCGTCCTACCGTGCACCGTCTTGCCATAAATCCGTGCACGGTGCACTAATGCGAGTCGGCCAGTAGCGAGCAACACTGAACGGGTCGTCACGCCCTTGCCTCGTAGTCCCATACAGAACAGCTTTCGGCGCCTGATCGGTCCTCGCCCGTGGGCGAGCACAACGAGCGCGATTCTCTGGCAGTTCAAGACACGGCGACAAAGTGAGAAAGGATGAGGAGGACGAAGAGGAGGAGAGGAGCAAGGATCGCATGCGAGCGTGGCGCCTGCGGGCCAAAGCGTCCCAGTCGCAACTCTCTGGAGGGGCAGGGTGCACACATCAGTTGAATTAATGGGGCGGACGACAATGCGAAAACAGGCTGAGAGCAGATTGAGGAAGGAAGGGAATGAAACACGAGGAGGAGGAAAAGCACAAAAGCTAGCAGAGGGTGCCGCCGCGACGATCGCAACCGATAAAAGAGAGACGGGCCACTCGCCGTGGGAGTGGCTAACGGCCCCTCATGTCCTGACGGCGTGTTTATACAGGCTACGCAGCGCTTCACTGTCGCAAGCAGATATCGATACAGCAGGAGTACGTGAGCCGGCCATGATGTCGGCTCTGTGTATTAGATCAGTCGGGGCGCTAATTTCGTTAGTATCATGTTCCGAGGGCAGCCCGCGCCTGTAGAGGCGTTGTTTCTGACGGGTCAGTGCTCCGGAATGGAGCCATAGCCGACGGGCGCACACAGACAGGAAGCCGGAAACGTCGACCGTCTGTCGGCTGCCGTAGCTCCACAGAGGCAACATAGTCAAAAATCGATAGACAACAAGCATGGTCCTGTTTTAATTAAACATAGCGCGTAACGTGGAGAGAAGAGCTCGTTCTATCTTCGCGGTAAGTCTACGCATGATCTTCGGAGCTAAGCTGCTGAGAGCAGTATGAACGCTTGACCAGCTTCTCGCCTTTCAGAGAGGCAAAGTGCTACTTAAAGGAGCGGAGGTAGTAGTGAAGCAGAAAGGAAGGATGGGAAAGGGAGGTCGAACAGGCAAGCGTCCTTTTCACTGACCCACGCTGCGTTTATGGAAAAGGCGGAGAGGAGAGAGGGACAAAAAGAACAAAATTGGGAACTCTTCGTGCACGCAGGATGAGGCATAAGCCGTCTATAAACGGTCACTTAGGCCGGTGCACTTGAATAACTTAAGCAGTGCGAGAATATATCTGTGTGCCAGCAAGTGACCCTTTCATTCGTCCCTCCAAGCCTGATCCACTGAGTTAATGGATCTGTGACATGAAGCTGAACGGTGAATCACAGCTGCAGGCGCATTCTTCGATCATTAGGAATTTCCAGAAAAACTCTGTCCCAGCATCTGCCCATTTGCAGGGAGATGTTAAAACTTCCAAAGTATTTGCAACTAAAGGCTGATCGCGAAATACTAAATACAGTTTGAATGGGTGGTAATGGAGTTTAAACATGCAGCGATGTTCTGACTGGCTTTATTTCCTAGGTATACTTGATTGTGGCGCGAAATACATTTCGTGAAAGGCACAGCAAAAAAAAAAAATGACAATGAAGTGCCAAACTACAAAATGTTTAATGACAGCCAGAAAAAAAAACGTATAGAAAAAGAAAATGTTTGTACTCCCTTATTTCTTGAAATGCATAGCTTAACAAAAAGTCTCGCTGCTTTGACATTTATTTTGTCCGACTAAGTAAATGCTGGCAACCAAGCGAGAACTTCGAGCGATTAAGGTAATTTCCATGTTCTAAGTTTCTGTAACACGTCGGGAAGTGCATCTTGTAATACTTCATTGTTTCGCCATTTAATAATGCCTTATCAGTAAGTATATCAAAGCCTGAATAGCCACCAATTACCTAGTCTACTTGAGTATATTCTTTCATGTCTTCTTCGAAACCATGGGACGAGAAAGAGGTGCCCAGGGCTGCCGCTTGCTAAACTAGGGGTAAACTTAACATCAGTACTGGGTGCCTCAGCACGGTGTTTTAGCCACACAGATATCTTTGATGCCGTTTGTATTTTCAATCAATCAACAAAACCAATAATATTTTACATACCGAATTTTATAAACTCTCTTAGTTAAATTTGTGTGTTAAATCCTAGCAATACTATTATAAATTGTTCTGTTCAGGAAAATTGTGACTGCGTCTGTTTTGATTGCGCAATTGCGCATTACTTGTCTCCTGAAATACTATTTAGAACTTCACGTGTCCAATTCTTGGTCGATTCCCCAGGGTGGGTATGAGCCGCATTATAGTGACGACATTATCATCATCATCATTAGCATCACCATCGTCATCATCACTATCGTCATCATCAACATCTTCTTCTTCTACTTCTTCTTCTTCTTCTTCTTCTTCTTCTTCTTCTTCTTCTTCATCATCATCATCATCCCGGGACACTGGTGCCCTCTCTGTATTGCAGTTTTTTTTTGCGTTATTGGCTTTTTTGTGAGAGTGGTTTCATCAAGTATAAGCAAGAAGACGCTCCCACGACCACCTAAACGAGGTCAGTCGTCTGCTTCATCGCTCATTTTCAGACGGCGTGCCTTTGAAAGCTTGGACCAGTTAAATTTCAAGGAGAGCTCAACGCCGGAAGTCATGGACTCGGACAGTGATTATACCGTAGGCTTGGGCCACCGTATTAAAAGAAGATGCGCCAGATGCCAAATGAGCCGACTTCATCAAATCAGAAAAGGCAGGAATCCTTCATGGTTTCTGCAGAAGGGCAGCGGATTGGGCGAGTTGGTGTTCCATGGTAACAATAAAACTCAAACAGCGCTAGACTACAGCACCAGAAAGAGGAGGAGACAAACACGGCGCTGAACTTACAACTGATTTATAAGCAAGAAGTCAACTTATGTGCACAAAACTGGGTACGCATGCGCCCGGTCATACATCGATGATCAGATACAAACTCCGGACAGCCAACATACGCACGCGATGTAAATGCCTAGGCAGGTACATCGCGTGGCCTTGGCAGGAGTTTGTATCTGATCACCGGTGTATGACCGGGCGCATGCGTACCCACATTTTTACGCATAAGTTGACTTCTTGCTTCAAATAAATCAGTTGTAAGTTCAGCGCCGTGTTTGTCTCCTCCTCTTTCTGGTCCTGTCGTCGAGCGCTGCTTGAACTTTATTGTTTCATGGTTTCTCACGTGCCGTTCTCGACATCACGCAGCGTGAACTCCCTCAGCAGGCAATTTCTAACCGAATATTTTGAAAGCGTAGCAGCTGGTAAAAATCAACGAAATCAAGATCAACGCTCGAAAGAACATCCTGGCGATGGACGCGAGAAATTAAGTAATACTTGAGCAGTTAAAGATACTTCCGAAGTTAAACGCAATCCCCGTTCGCTACTTTATTTTTTATGGTAAGGAGACAGTAACTGGTGTGACTTCCGACGTGGACCTTGAAATGAAATATCCGGACGTCAAGAGTCTTTTGAAGTCGTCCGTGCGTCTTCTTGAGATTCACCATTTGGGGAACTACCGATGCATCAGGTTAATATTTGCTTCTTCGGCATTACCAGCGTCTGTCAAAGTGGGCTACCTGATGCACAGTGTACTATTCGTTCCGGGGCCTCCGCACTGCCAAAATTTCTAAAGATAGGCCACATGAGCGCTTTGTGTAGCCTGCAGCCTGTTATACCTATTGGCATAACAATAGACATACACGTTTAAAAGGGAGCTTTGGAAGACTGTGCTAAATTTCAAACTACAGGCAATAGCACTTAGTTAATGTTTATTGGGTTGCTTAGTGTTTTTTGTTCTTGCTGTTGTTTTCTTTCCTCCCTTTATTTATTTATTTATTTATTTATTTATTTATTTATTTATTTATTTATTTATTTGTTTATCCCACTTTAGTAACTTTTTTTTTCCGCGAGCATTATTTTCTGCCGCTTCTATTATTCGATCTTTAAGAGAAGTGGTAACTCACTGACTTCCAGCGAAGCAGATAATGCCCCCTCCTCCACTGCCCCCCCCCCCTCGTCGTCCAGACCCCTTTCACACAAAAAAAAAAAAAACACGGCCGTGCCTTTGGTCGTGTGTCACAGACGCGTGAGTGTCAAAGCTTTCTTTTCAATTCTACACTCTCGCCGCTGAAAAACCTCGGTCATTGCCGCGGCTACCCGCCTTACCCTCCTCTCCCGTTTAGAAGAACCCTAAATATATATACTGTGCCGAGGAAAACATATGTTGCCATGACAAAGACAACTTCACTTGCCGAAACGTTGGCTCCCGTTTTTACCTTGTTTTCGTATTGCTCACCTTCTTGAATTTCCATCTCCCACCTTCCCCGTGTTTTCCCTACGCACTTTGAAGTCACTCAAATTTTCCATAAATATTAGGCCGCAGGGCATGTTTTACGCGATTGAGCCCGATGTCACTACATCACAGGCAGACTACCTTTCTTTGGAAGAACATGGTCCAGCCACATCTGCTGCGACATCATCCAGCGATCAATCACCAGGAATCCAAAACTGCATGGACACAAACTTCAGTACTAGCAACACAGATCGAAAAAATACCGCAACAATCAGTACTTCTGGTGAAACTAAGCCAGCTTACTTACGGCCAAAACGAAATAAGAATACAACTATCAGCATCCACGCACGTACCTTTCAAGGCGAAGACAATTTGGTGCCACGTACATCTAGAAATCAAGCTCCTTCGTGACTCTCCACCTTTTTTCTGCTTACTACACAACAACTAGCCGCTGCTAGTTGAGAAGTTTCGCACGCGCCAAGCAACATCAGGCACTGTCAAACGACAGATGCGTGCCTTGCGAATGACGTCGCAGCAGCCACGAAAGAATTGTCTGAGAAACCTGGCACACCACTCACGCCACCAGACAAGTCTTACAAAAAGGAACAGTCTACAAGCTTCCCATCCATCACCACGCAAATTTGCGCAAGCAATCGAAAGCATATTATTATATATACGCTACCTCAAGAACTATTGCAACAACCATCACAAACCTCAAAATCAGCAACTTTAAGAACAACTTCAGCGACACCGACAAAAAATTCGAAAGAGACGACGACAAGAAATGCCTCAACATGCCAGCCCACTCAACATCGCCGTGGATGGGTTTGGAAGCGATCAAGACTTGCCTTTACCGGAAGACCTCGATGGCAACACCACACAATACGACGGAAAGGACAAGGGCTAATTGCAAACCAGCTCGGCCAACGAAACTTCAGACGAGAGGCAGCACATGCCTACCAGTTGCGAAAAAGTAGACCTATGTCCGCAACACATCAGAAATCACAGCCATGGAACGAGCAGAGGCCACACTATGTACCATTCGGTCCCTAAAGACGTCATCAATAAGCCGATTGGCTCATGCAACATTGTTCCCCAACATTATCCATTTGCAACCAAGGGAACATGCTGCGAGAATAGCTGTATCCATGTGCGAGACGCTCACATGTCGCCTGGAAGGCTGCAGCTAGTCTGGCCCACCACGGATAAGCCACACCCCATCGGACAGCCACGCTTTTCTATGAAGTTGATGAGGTTACAGAACTAACTTGTGACAATGGACTAACTGTGCATTTTTTTGTTTTCATTTATCAGCCTCTCTGTTTCCTGGTATTTCGCTTATTGCTCGCGCTCTCTTGGGAGGAGGGGGCTTATGTAATGGTGTACAGATGAACAGTGGATTGAAGGCAAGGGAGAGAATAAAACTAGTGTTCGGGTGATCGTGTTTACCTACGCCCGCAAACTCCTGCTCGCCTGACATAACTATATATGCGACCCTGTGAGCTCGCCCATCGCCTCTCTACCTCTACCACGTGACCGGCTTCCCACAGTTCACGTACCTACACTTTCTTCCACTCTGACACGCGTAATGCTAAGGAATTGAAAGATGTGGGACGACCAATATATTCCAACTATTCTTTTCCTACCTCGCCGAGTTCAATGTGCAAAGGATGACCTATATTCGAGTAAATACGGCACCTACAAAGCTTCAATCATACAAGTTACGAAGCTGCCAAAAACACCAATGAGCTGCACCTTACCTGTGATGAGAGAAAAAATAAATGAAAGTGTTGCACCTGCTCTGCTCACCAGCGAAAGAACAGAAAGTAAGAGATAGGCGCAATAAATCCTTCCCTAATTGCGCAAGCGTATAAAGACGCAAGAAAGGTGGCTAAGCAGGCACAGAAGATGAAGTGCTGCCTACATGTCTTGCTAGATGGAACAAAGAAAGAAACCAAAGTAAGGGTGTCAGCCTGGCCATAAAAATCGAAGTAATTAGTCAAGCTCCGCGCGAACGCCATCTATTCTGGCACCATGCCTCCGTGCGCATCGTCTTCCCTCATTCTCCCATGTCTTTCCGCAAGGTTACAACCCCACCCCATACAGAAACAAGGGGAGTCCCACACAAAAAACCATGCTCTCACTCGAAATTTGTGTCAACAAAATAATCTATGTCGACCTTCCATTTGCGCCCAACCTACAGCGTCAGTGGCACAGCGGCTACATTTCGAAGCTCTCTTTATCCTCCTCTTTGCTTTCGATATTAAAGTTCGATTCTTCAAGTTCTCTATTGACGTTCTCTTTTTTTTTACTTTCCCAGAAGCCAAACCGTCGAACGAGCTCGCATTTTGCCTTCGCGACTTGTCTGGCACTCCCTAGGATAAGGAGGAAGCTTAAAACGTTTCTCCCATCGCGGAGTTTCGCATCGTCTTCTCTGCACTGTAGTCGGGTCATTTCGATTTTTCTTTTGTCTATTGCTCTCACTCTCCTACCCTGTTCTTCTTCCTGCCTCGTCCAAGCAGCGCTCGATGTTCGCTTCGAACGAAGCCGCTCTTTATGGGTTTTCATCGGGCGCTGCTGTTTGCGTTTCTGCAACGTGAAATTGCGTCGTCAAGAGAATCCATTTAAGATATCCAGTGCAGGTCGGGTACGTAGATAGGAGAAAAACGGGAAGAGTCAGAGGAGAGGATGAGCGCCGTGTGCTCGGGTGTCAGGGCAATGAGGCGGAAAAAATAATTTGCAGCGAAGAATGAACGACAGCGTACGCATTTCTGGGGAACACCGAGTGCATTTCGAAGCTGGAAATCTGCGCCTCGCGAAAGTACAGCAACGAGATACACCTCCCCCCCCCCCCCCCCCTCTCAATGCCATCGCACCCCACTCGTTGCCTTTGCCACTCTGCTGAGAGTGCAGCTAAATTTCTTGGAGAAAACGAGGGATGAGTCTGGGGCCAGCTTAATAGGGGTGTCAGTAAATTAAAGTTTTAAACCAGCGGGAAGCGTTCTTGGACCTTTGAGCATTTTGTCTTTGTGACTATTCTTTCATTACATTGAACCTTGAGAAGGTTTGAACGCAATGCACCATATAATGTACAAGCTGTCTTAGGAGGACATAACGAGCGTCACATTCGTTATAACGAGCCGATCCTATGGCGTAAATTAAGCTTAGCCCCTCCTCCTAGTTACGGGCTACCTTATATTACACTCGTTCGTCCGAAACAGGAATATACATATCCAGTATAGAAAACTCAGCTTATTACTGTTTCTAATATGCACTGGGATCTGTACAAGATCGTGCAATGAGATCCGCCTTTAACAGCTACTCTCCTAGCTGCAGAGTGACTGTGCTCTAATCTTGAACAAAGGCCTTTACATTGTTACCTCGTCTTAAAAGAGCAATAAGTTGCCTCTTTCAGAACATTTAATTCTCCCATATAGGGAGTGTAGTCGTATGACCAGCTCATAGTATACACCAACCACCATTGTGCAGTCTAGCCTCCTATTTCTGCAAAACAGCAAAGAACTGGAATGACTTGCCTATTGCAGAAATGGCCCTCTATCCAACCAATTTAGTTTCAATTCTTTCTTATCCGAAATCATCAACTCACACGAAGATCACCCATACCCCGAAATATTAGACATTGCCCATTCAGCAGTCTGTTGAACGTCGTCTCAACACCCCAGCGTAACCTAATGGGCAACACTTTCGAAAAAAACATTTCAAAGATCGGCATAATTTGAACATGCTCTTTGTTCGCAACGTCGAGAAAGTACTTCGTTCTAATAAAATGCGCATTTACGACACTTAGATCGCAATTAATGTTACGCTATAGCAGTCATGGAAAGGTATCTGGATGGCGCAACAAAACAAGTACGCAAGATGAAACGAAGACGAAACAAGCGCCAACTATCAACAACGAAAATTTGCTTCCGGAACCGTCGTACTTATACACCCAAACAACCACGTGTACAGCGATATCAACCATGAAGTTACACTTACATGATGGCATGAAAACAAATTTTTTGTTGTCGATGGTTAGCGCTTGTCTTCGTCTTCATTTCTTCTTGTGTCCTTGTTTTGTTGCGCTAGCCAGATACCTTTTCATGATGACCGACCAACAAGCCCATATCGTCACCCTAGGCTATAGCAGTGTTTTAGCCCCTACCAGAAGAAAGCTATAAAGCAAAAATGAAGTCAGAATAGCTGTCGCAAATGCGTATGTTAGTAGAAGGAAGCACCCTCTCTACGTTGCTAATTCAAACCTGTTGAAACTCGAGCAATATTTAGATAAATAATTTTTTTAATGTTGCCCACTGAATTACGCTTGTGTATTGCGGTGAAGTTTAAGATTTCGAAGTGACAGTGTTCACAATTCTTGGACATGGCAGTTATTAAGGAGCATTGGGCTGTTTAAAATAAACAAATAAATAAATAAATAAATAACAAAAATGGCCGTGCAAGACTAATCGCATGGAAACGATCACGACATCGAATTCTTTCAGAGCTTGAATTGGCCGTTTAGGTCCTGAGAGAGAAAATGTATCAGAAAAAAGAAGGCTAGAGGGAATAAACCAGCTAGGTTACCAGCAAGCAATCTCAAAGTACCTTGAAGTGCGCAAATGACATTTGGCTCAACGCTGCCTCGCTTTCTAATAAAGACTTTCACCTACCTCAACTACATACACGAGCTAGAAAAAATAGGCAATAATTCACAAATACGCGCATAGTGGAATACTCTGTTTTGGAAGGCAGACAATCATGGATGTGGGTATACAGAAGCTTCATGAATAGACGCTGTCGAGAAACGATAGTCAAAGAAAAAAAATTTCAGACAGGGGACGAGCCTATACAGCTACCTGCGGAGAGTACAATCCGTATACTACGAGGAATCAACAAAACAGATAGGCTACTCAAGCCGGGCTGAAGATAAAGGAGGCATAGGCGACACCGCGGGCACTCTTTTCTCTGTAGCCAGCCCTGAACAAGAGTGTTATAGGAAAAGTTCGCAGCCGTGCATTATTCATTGAGCTTTCCCCTTGGTTCGCCACAATCGCCGGCATGAAGCAATGGTCTCGACCCGTGGGAGTGAGACTTTGAATTGCCTTACCTTCCAGACGCCTCTACCCACGGTGGCGGAAGCCCGGGTCACGTTGAATCGCGGGCAAATCTTCAGTCCCTGTACTCCGCTGTGAGCACGGGCCTTTTATTACAAGGGTGTGCATCGAGTACAGTAGACGCTTTCTTCATTTGTTTATCCGTTAGCTTCCAGCACTCTTCGCTCAGGTTCCATCACTGTGCATGCCGCTGTGAAATAGCACGAAGCACGAAGACCCCGTACACTCAATTGCACGTGAGCGATGATGTCGGGTCATGATCCTCGCCTAAATGGCTGCAAGACCGAAGACCTCTAGCTTTTCATCCTCGGGAAACGCTTGCATTCGCGACGCATTGTAGGATAAGGAGCGTAGGCGCTGCTTACGTTCAGTGTAGGAGCAGTGAACACACCTATGTGGCGCGTAAACAAACAATACGTCACGATATAATGCATCTACTTGTAACGTGACTGCATAGGCCTCTCTGATTCATGCAAACCACTTGGAACAGCGCATGATTTTCAATAGCTTTTTGGAAAAATTATCACACGTGCTCTACCCACATTCAAGTGCCACTGCGTATACGTCGCTGCACATGTGCTCATCCCTTGCAAATCTCTCATAGTGGGTATGTGCCACTGTGACACAATAGGTACAGAAATCTTAAATGTGTGTACGTGTATGTGCATGCCACAACGGGTATATTGCATACGTGCCGTTCTTCTCTCTACATGTACTGCTCCTCATCTTTTTTTTCTCAAGCGGGTATCGAACATCACGTTGGGCCTTGTGACATCACTGGTTGGACGGCTCCCAGTGTGCGTTTGCGATAACGCTGTAGTGCATAAACCTAAACTTCGCATTACGCAAGTCATGTTCCGCGCGGTGCAGAATCATAGGACAGCATTACAAGTTGCACATACTATAAATATAGAGAACGTTCTATGCATATGATTCGTTGTATGTCATTACCATAACTGCTTAAATATTGCCTCCATTCACATAAATTCCAGCAAGGGTATTAGATCTGCAAAATTCTTTTGTTATCTTGTTTGCCTGTGCGATACCTGTTCCATTAGATGTCCCGCGGCAGTACCTCAACTCTCTACATAGGCCTCATAGACATGAAATGTAAAGCCGAGCAAGATAAAGAGTAATAATAAGTGTTCGGCTTGCTGCCTACGTAAGATAAGAAGCAAGAAAATGCTGATAAAAAAAACTGGTAAAATATGATCAGTAACGAAGCAGGCAGTATTTTATTGCGTAATGGAATAGCGCGAGCATAGATCATTTCTATGAACGCGGAGCAATTAACAGAAAGTTAGGAAGAAAAACTGGGCGTGTTGGTTTAGCACATTCTGGGATTAAAGGCGCGTAGGCGATGACACGAATAATAGAGATACACACACATAGCGCCAATTGCAAAAAAAAATACTTATTCTGGGAAACCGATACTAGTCATACACAGAACGTTGTCACAATTTATCAGTGCGCAGTCGCGTTCCAGTAAAGCAGCTTTTGGATATAAAAACACCGATGCCGCACTCACGCAATATCCACACGCTTTAATGGTTTTTTCCCCTTAATTAAGAATCTTACGTATTTGTCATGGCTTCTGGCAACGACACAACATGCGCAAAAAATTTGGCGTGTACTTAAAGTCATGACGACGGATTTCCAGGTGACCTGCTCTGCCAGATTTTTAACCTTGTGTGATGTTGTCTCAGCCTGTCAATTAAACATTGATTTCAGTTTTACCCACGTATATTTTCCACCGCACGAAAAAGGCATCTTATATACCACTCCCTCGTGACACTTGACGTACTTGCTTTCGTGGTTTACGACGCCAGCCAGCGCTTTGCGGAGACAAGGATTTGTCATGCTGCAGTGCCTAGAAATTTTCAACGGAACAGAGAAGACCACTTTTATGTCAGCTCACTTAGGCGTCTTTTTCAAATTGTGCGACACCCAATCTACATATGGTATCTTGACTAGCTTTTCTTTTTCTCGAGGCTGCTCCTCGTTAAATTGGTGGATTCGCGGCTTCGAAAATTTCTTTTGCGACCGAAACAAGAACATGCTGTGGGTAGCCTGCCTACTCTAAACAGTCAATCTGTTTAAGAAAGCTATCCTGTGCTCGAGGTGGACAGAACATGATAAAAGCATTCAGCAAGCACATGTTGGCAGGTGTACTTTTGATGAGCTTTGAAAGGGAAAAGTTAAAAAGTAGCAATTGTTTGTTTACCCGAGGCTCGTACTGCCAACAGACATGGTTAGTAGGAAAAACAATCTTAGATTTAAAGAAGAATACTTTAGGGAGGCATCGACCAAAAGTTCGTGAGTCACTTCTGTGGGATACAAAATCTGCTTAAAGGCTGTAAAGGTTTTGCTAATGACCAAGTCTGCGTCCGTGGAATTCCTGTTTACAAGTACTAAGAAGTCGTCAACTAATTTAAAGAATTTAATAACACCGCTACCATCGAGAAGACAAGAGACCACCCTGTCTACATTAGCTAAATATAAGTCACTTAAAGTAGGAGCTGAGCACGAACCCATGCAAACGCCGCTGTTTTGCAGGTAAAGACGACTGTGCGATTCAAGGTCAGCGGAGTTGACGTAAAGCTCGCACATTTCCATGAATTTATCTTTCAGTATCCCCGCGTCATTCTAAAAAGACAGGGAGCCGTGGCTGTTTATGCTATCCTGGACGCACTGAAGCAACTCATCCTTTGGCATTATTAATCCAGGCATGTACGGCCTGTGGCAGCACGCTCAGTATACATAGTATCGGTTTCTCGGAATAACTTTTGTTGAAACTCGTCGCATGCAAGTTTTTCATCTGATAATTTATAGAAACTACGCATAACTCGCCGGCAATCCTTTTTATACGTGTACCATGATGTGCGGATGAAAAGCACACAGTTTCCGATGTGCGGCATGATGCATCTGTTACAATGGTTCTCCTTTCAACGCAATAGGCAGGCTATATTGATTTAAGGCTGCTATTCATAAGCTGTGTTCTGTTGTATTCATACGCGCTATCCAGGAACTTCCGTTCCAAGCAGTCGTAAAGGGTGTAAATTTAACGACTTCTCTATAGTACGCGAGCTAATCTGAGAAGTACTTCAGTTCTTCCTTCAAATTTTTACTTACTGTGAAAAAAAAAAAGGAAGAGACGTGCACCACATTATGCAGCGGGTTCTGAGCGAATGGTGGTTGTGCTGTTCCTATGTTTGTCTCATTTTATAAGTGCGTAATTGTATGGCATTCACACATCTCATGCAAACCTTTGTACCTCAGACATACGAGGTTTTGAAGCTTTTAGAAGGCACTTCCCGCCGTTAGTGTCGATAGATATCCTTTTTTAATTTTAATATTACTCATTGTAATGATTCGTATCTTGTTTTCTTTTTTGCCTTAGTTATAAACCCGGTAAGATAAAGCAAACTTCGCCAGCAAACGTGACGACTCTTCCTATTTTTATTTTTATTTCAACAATGAAGAAGAAGAAAGAAAGCCTAGGCATTAACTCCATTTCTGTTTACGCTGTACTTCATTTCAAAATAGGACGAAAATAGCCCCTGTGGTATCACGTGTACGTGCCTAATAGGATGACCACAACCGACAGCATTAGGTGCTGCTGGTAGTTGTCATGGCATTCGAATTGAATTCTTGAGTTTCACGTGCCAAAACAACGATTAGATTTGGGGCACGTGGTAGCGGAGGACTGCTGGTTAATTTTCACCACTAGGGGATCTTTAACTTACCACAATGCATGGGACATGGGCGTTGTTAGCATTTCGCCCCCATTGAAACGCGGCCACCGTATCCAGAATTTGATCCCGCGGCCTCGTGCTTGCTGCAGCGCCGCACCATAGCCGCTAAGGCACCGCGACGGGTGTCATATGCGGCTATTATTGTTATCAGTGCACATTGCCACATACGGTGGCAACGAATGTAATGCGAGAACGAAGATAGCGCGAAAAACCTGGCATATTAAAAAGGCCGGCAGCAGCCTGTTCCAGGCACTCATTTTATCCTCCGCAAAATTGAATGTTATCGTGTTCAGGAATGAGTAGCCGTCACTTAAATACCTGAGCAATTGGACTCTTGGAAGGTTTAGTGTTCGTGCAACTTACGGCTTAAACCTGCTTTTGTACTTGTCTTTGTTACAAGCCAGACTCCCCCTCTCCTCCCTCCGCCTACCCGCCAGTGCGGAGTAGCAAACAGGAAGCTTGCATCTGGTTAACCCCCATGTCTTTTCTCTCTCTCTCGTTTCTCTTAAGTACAGGCAATACATTTGTTTTACACTGTAAATCCCTATACTCATATCTGTAGTCTATGTAGAGTTCGCTTTGTGTTACCCCATCCCTTCTTTTCCATTTGTGCTCTCCCCCGCAAAATTCCTCTCCATGCCAGCCACTTGCCACCCAATTTTTTTCTTGCTCCTTGCTTGCATCTCTGACATTTCTTCATATCAAACAACAATGATACCAATCTCATTAAAAGTAAACGGTAAATCTGTAACAAGAGACAGCGGGAAAAATATTAAGCTTACCTTCATTAAGAATCATCCGCGAGGCATTCGGAAGAGGCAACCTTGAGGTTGGCATGTTTAACTCGAGCCGTAACTGTTTAACTAGCAAATGGAGATAAGAAATCAAAGTATCAGATCAACCAAAATAATCTAAAAGAAACAAAACAAAATGTTGTTTTACAGTCCGTAATAGGACCAGGACAACGCCGGTATATTTTCTTTGTTTAAAGGCATGATGTGTTTTGGCAGGTATGCACGAAATCGTTTGGAAATCTGTAGAAGCTTGAAGTACGTTTTCTTAAGGGAGGTTCACGTTCTAACCACTGAGAATTGCACTTAGGTATTGCATCTCTAATTAGCACGAATATGCAGGGCCGGAGAGGCGAATTTCATATTTGATAAAGATGAGCACAAAATAACATAAGGTTACGTTCTCTGTAGTCTGACCACTATTTAACTGGCATTAAGGACAACTGCACGACAATTTACTTATTTGTGTAATGATTTTGCCATTTATTCAATTATTTATTTTCGTTGCTCTTCGTCCTTAATAATCCAACATGTTAAGACCACGCGTTGATAGGCTTTGTTCTCAACGAGCAACTAACTACAGGCATGTTGAGCTTCGCTCAAGTATTCGCATACGTAAGAAATTTACCACCTGTGTTCAAGACGTGTGTGTGCACTTTGGGGCTCATTATCTGCTCCGCAGGCAGGTTCTTTTCTTATCAAAGCAGAAAGATTGGATTTATTTAATCTCTTTTGTTGATTCATTTTGTTCGCGTGCAGCAAGCAAAGAAATGTTTCATTGACGTGTTCCTTCAATAGGAGCTTTCGATAGTTCTAATAACGCCATGTTCCAATCAGATACATGCCAGTAAGCACATGTACAAAGTGTTTTACAGACCAAATCAAACAGCGCAGATCAGTTCTTGCACGACAACAAACGTCCTGAATGAAATTGGCCGAAGAATACAACAAATGCAGCGAATAGGACACAACCAAAAGACAAGTTCATCGCTCTTCCGGGAATTTCGGATAATTAATAACTTGGGATCCTTCCCTATTTTTTTATTCTGAGGAAATAAACCCGTTACTCGACCGGAACAAGAAACAGACAGCGCGCACAACGACGACAACGTGCTGCCCAGTGCGTCAGCCTAGCTCTATGTCGATACCAACTGTCTGGAATGGAAACGAATGGAACAACAATAAAAAAAGCATGCAGCACCTAATTAACTTTGTCGCTCAAGAGTCAATAATCTTTTCTTTCTTTTTCTTTTTGCGCGGGAAGAAGTGTTATTCGTGAGGAGCAAGACACAATCAGAGAAAGACCAGTGAACGAGGTTATTTTCAAATAAGGCTTATCAATTTTGTTCCCGTTTTTCTCTGTACTGCATCGAACTCCCTTATGTAGCGCAGCCAGAAGGATGGTGAAACAAGATAACGACCAAAGCTGGTGGTATCGTGATACGTTAAAAGCGCTACCGAAGTACCGATACAAAGAAATAAGGAGTAGAAAACAAAGTGAACGTCCATGAGTTCATTTTCTCGCGAGAGCGATGTTGGGCTGATCTGGGTCGAAATATATGAGTGACCATTTCCTTCGATATAGGAGAACTGAAGTTAAGTAATGATAATTGTAAAGAAAGAAAAATGCTTGGGCACTGCAAAAAGAAAACCGGCCGCATCGACCCAGATGTCATTACGGTTCATGAAAGCGTGGGACCTCTTAAATTCCCAGGTCGCTTCCATCCGTCTCCACGAGCGTTCTTTCTTTCTTTCTTTCTTTCTTTCTTTCTTTCTTTCTTTTTCGTGGCTTTTTCGCCAGATGTTAACCCTTTTTGAGGAGCTGTGTCTTTTGTTCTGTATAAATTCCCTTCATCCTATAGATTGTCCATAAGCTTTGAAATCTGCATACTTGCTCCCCCTTATCGCAGCTCTCTGAATACTCTCCGAACTTGAAAGCTGCACTTCGTTTCTGCTCCTTCCCTCGCAAAGAACTCAGCTCTCAGCAGCAAACATCGTCCCCGAAGAGAAAGAACCTACCAGCCACTGCCGTTGACAGCTCGTCGTTATCGTATTACGGGCTCAGGTGACGAGACAAATAGACGGCGCGCATTCATTTGCATAATATTGCATTGCGGCTCTGAAGGGCCGGCTGGTGTCACCCCTCCCCCCGCCCCCGCGGAGAACGAAATAACAATTAAGAAAAAGATGGGCGTGTTTTTCTTGCCAAAAAGGCAAAGAAGCTATGAGTGACAAGGACTAGGGCTACCCACACGTAAGATCAGAACGCGTTGTCGTCCCTCCGCCTCGTTCATTGGAGCCCAAATTGTTCCCTTATCGTCTGATCGAACAGAACGGTAATTGACAGGTTCCGGTTGGGCTCTTTCTTTGCCGTGCATAGTTTTATAAAGTGACGATATAAAAGCGAACCCTGGGAACTCCGAAGCGATAATAGCGGCGGAGGCTGGCTGGGAGAGGTTGCTGCCAGCGTCTGCAGATGCTTCTATTCTGCTTTCGTTAGCGCTGTAAATTGGTTTTATAGCGTGTTCTATATCGTTTTTTTTTTTCGCCTCGTCTTTAAAACTAATTTTGCCACTCGTCTCAGAAAAATGTATGGCTCACTTCAAATAGAACGTCTTCTTTTTTCGTCTACTTCCATTGCGCTTTCATTTACCGGAAATCTCTGTTAAAACACGCGTGTCCTCGTCCACTACAGGCGTGTTTGCTAAGCCTTCCTCGGGAAATTTCTCAGGTGGAGAAAGTCCTACTTCGGAGACTTCGGACCTGCGCGGCGCTTACACCCACAGTCACTTGTACTTGCGTTCTACCCAATGAAGGAAACGTGCAATGTACGATGTGCCCCACTCTTGCCTTTGCAGTGGATACCGTTCATCTATGCATTGTACGGGCTCTGGGACTAAAACGGTTAGGGTAAACGCACCAAGAGATATGAAGCTAAGGAACTGACAAATCTGACGACTCAGAGTGATGGCTGATGGCCAAATCATTTTAGAAGTCCCTGTTTCAGAGTCCGCATGAGACGGGACTCCGTGGTTACGTAGAATTTTATTCGCACATTATACTAGGTGGCAACACAGCCCGATAAAAAGAAAAGAATCAACCTGAGACACTGCGACGGTCATTTAAGTGCCCGAAACTGTACTACTCTGGTGTACTGGTGTGCAGTGTGTGTGTCTGTGTGCCAGTGTGCGTGCAGTGTGCATGTATTGTGCGTGTAGTGTGTGTGTAGTGTGCGTGTGTGTGTGTAGTGTGCATGTGCGTGTGCGTGCGTGCATGTGTGTGTATGTGTGTGTGTGTTTGTGTGTGCGTGTGCGTGCGTGTGCGTGCGTGCGTGTGCGTGCGTGCATGTGTGTGTATGTGTGTGTGTGTGTGTGCGTGCGTGTGTGTTTGTGTGTGTGCGTGTGTGTTTGTGTGTGTGTGCGTGTGTGTGTGTGTGTTCAGTTCGTGAACACACACACATGCACGTGCGTGTGTGTGTATGTACATGCGTACTCACTCATGCACACACAGCACAAACGGACAACAAAGACGGGATAACAAGAGAGCACTCGGTCCTTTGACGAGCTATTTTGTCCCTGGCACAGTTGTCCCGGTTCTTTGTGTTTCGCAGTTCTGTGGATTAGATTGGCGTGTAATCTGAAAGCCAATAATCTGCACAAGCTTTGCTAGTAGTAAAAGAATGCACGAGCCATCAAATTTGATTGCAGAAATTTTACGAACGCTTTTACACTGACTCTTGCGTATACCGTGACAGCACTACCATTTGTTGTATTCGTCCCGACGCAGCACTTACGGAGGGTTCGGGGAACCACCCCGGGGCCGTTACCCTTCGCGAATCGTACTGCACACCTCATTGTCGCTGCGAAATAATAATCAGCTGTATCAGATGACTCAACCAGGGAAACTAACTGAAGCTCTGTAGAAGAATCGACATTTTGGCGAGTTGGTACTGGTTTAACGCCTCAATAGTTCCATTTAAATGTGAAATTCCGTAGCTTGATTTATTCGCGCCTTTCGCTCAGGTTCCCACTAATTAATAAGCATGTGAGACCAGCATTTGTAAAGTATAATCAGCTTGGCATAGAGCTATATTTTTCTTTGTAGAATCCTTTAACTCGTACAAAAAGAACGAAAATATTAACAAAGTAACAGAAGGGTAATATCAGTAAAAAATGAATGCAATATTACTGAAAATGGTTATGCTAGTAGGTGATGAGGAAAATATTTTGTTCTGCACAGTATATTCTTTGAAGCTTAAGAATCTCTTCTGATTGGATATGATTAGGTCAAAACGAGAATAAGGTAAATGCGGGGGGCAACATTTTGACACTCGGACTTATCTTCTTCAAGGTGACATACCCAAATGTCGTTTTCAAAAATACAAGTCCACTGGTTGAAACGCTGCCTCCCGCTTTTACCTAGTTCTGGTTTTGCTCATCGCATTGAATTTCCATCTGCCGCCTTCCCCGTTCTCTAGTTTAGGCGCATAAGCTAGCAATTTTGATTAGTATGACGGTATATGCCTATTTTGGGCACCTAATTTGCCTAGTTACAAAGCGCAATCCGTACGACCCCCACCATTTTACTGATCGAGTAAGCTTGTGAAACACTCATAAAGCAAATTGCTGCGGAGCATTTAGGTTATGACTGTTTGCCCTGCTTTGATGCAGTGTTATAATTGTATTCCCATGGGCTTATAGCTTTAACGATTGCATGTCGCGTTTGCCTTAACACGCTCCTCCATCGCTGCGATAAAACTTTCTACACTGCCGTCTCATATACTTAGGTCTTGTTGTGAAAGAAGTATTACTGATGACATTATAACATCAGCAGGTTTTCACGTGAGATTCGTGTCATATCGTTACAAATCCAATTCTGTCGTGATAAAAAAGCACTAGATGCACAGGGTGTCGCAGCTAAAATTACCCAATGTTTTGAAAACGACGGAGTGTGCTAGGGGGTTGACATCAATTCAGTGGTGTCGAGAAAAACGCGATCTAGTCCGCAGCACTTCTTTTTTCGTTTTCCACGGTCCATTACTCTAACTCATCACCTAACTTCTTAAATGTTAGCTTCACCAAAAAGTGACAATACGAAACTTGTAAATCACATCAAAAATGGCCGACTGAAGTGTTTGCAACTAAGTACCGTTGATGGAGGTTCTTGTACTCTCCTTGAAAAATCCTGTGAAATATAAGAACAAGCGCATGATAGCGTCGCTATTTCAGCGCTCCAAGATGACCGATCAAGAAGAGAAATCCGCTTCGCTCTGAAGCGCTCTCCTAGACGGGCTTGGCATGTCTGGTGGTCGCAAGATGAACGCCAGCAACTCTTGCTTATCAGCAACTCCGATCTGGCTCAGAGCGGAGCGAGACAAGCTCAACGTCCTCATCTGCAAAGTAATCAAGAGGGCTCTCGGGCTACCCATCAGGACCCATACCAAGAATCTCTTAAGCTGGGGGTACATAACACCGCCGAGGAGATTGCTGAAGCCCAAGAACGCACGCAACTCAGTCTCCTGACCACCACAGCGGCAGGTAAACGCATCCTCGAAGAGCTGGGTTACCACCCTGCAGAATTCCCGATGGTCAGTACCCCGATCCCTAGGTTGCATTCGAGACAAGCTCGTAGTGGCCCCTGTGCCCCGAAACGTTGATCCCGTCCATAACGGGGGCAGACGCAAGGCCAGAGCAGCAGCCATCCTCAAACAGATCAAGCAACACGACATTAGAGCAATCTTCGTCGACGCCGCGGAGTACAGTGACGAGAAGACCTTTGCTGTCGTCGTGGTCTACTCGAGCGGCAAGATTTCCAATAGCGCCTCGATTCGCACTTCAGACCCCGGAGTCGCCGAGCAAGTCGCCATCGCCCTCGCCCTGCTAGACGGTCGTGGGTCCGAAATCTATAGTGATTCGAAAACGGCAGTGAGGGCTTTCGGAAGGGTTGCATCGCCAAGGAGACTGTTCGTCTTCTTAGCGGCGCGAGTCCATATGCCCTCACAAACCATTCAATTCACTGGTTTCTCGTTCACGTAGGGTTGGTGGAGGGTGCTCCCCCGAACCTCAATGAGTCTGCTCACGAGGCTGCGCGTGACCTCACCGACCGCGCTTCCTCTATAAGAAGCACTGACTCCCCTCTTCTCTACGGTCACAGGGATGCTCCCGCTGCTCACAACGAGATTATTAAATATTTCTACATGTGCAGAAGGGTCTTTCCACCCCCTCACCCCAAGTTGAATAGGGCACAAGCCGTTTCGCTTAGGCTTCTACAGTCCAGCACATATCCGTGTCTGTCCGCTCTCCACGAGGCTTACCCCGATGTGTATCGCGACGACGCCTGCCCGTCCTGCGGCCAGACCTCCACTCTACCTCACATGCTCTGGGAGTGCGGGTCGACATATCCAAAGTTCATCAAGAAGGAGCGGAACGCGCTTCTGCGTAGCCCGGCTCTAGAAAAGCAAATCCTGGTCGTCCGGCGTGCCCGCGACCGGGCCGGTGGGCTAGACCTGCCGGTCCCGACGTGGGAGTAGCCGGGTGCGCGACGAGTTCGTGTCCTCGCCGGACCTGCAATAAAATTTGTTTACTCACATACTCACTCACTTCTATTATGTGATCGCGATTGAATAGACGAACCTGACAATTGTATTTTCCTTCCCGATGAAACAGTTCAGTGTTGAAAATTTACTCAGCCCTAGCTTTCTGTCGTCCTTGTCGTCGTCGTCGTCGTTGTTGTTGTTGTTGTTCTGGCTTCATTCCACAAGTAGAGCGAATGCTACGTTTATGCCACATCACGTCGAAGCACGACACACCTTCAACACCGCCGCTCACTCTGTGCACCCGATCTCGACGTGGCACGCGAGTGAGTCTCGACAAAAGGCATGCAAACAACATAGAGATCTATTGACACAACGGCATCTGTTGTTTTTCTCTTTCTGAGGAGAGAAGAATGAGCTTTACAAATGGGGCAAAAGGAACATATGTTGCTTGCATTGAGAATGGCGAACAACCATAGGAACTGTGTATGGAGACCAACTGCATCCACTATAATGAAGACTTACCATATTCTAAGGCAGGCGGGGATGTTCGAGAAGACATGGCATGAGACTTCGACTATAAGGGAAGACGTGGAAACAGACATCCTGGCGTTCATGGCTGCGGACGCTCGCGTTAGCTTTCGTAACATAAGTGTTGACGTACAAGCGTTAAAATCAACTGTCTCGAGGATCTTGAAGAAGGCGACGCTTCATGTGTATCATCTTCAACTCCTCCACAAGCTAAAAAAATGATTTCCAAAGCCGACTGGACTTCAACAACTGCAATTCACAATTGCGACCCTGAGCCAGGCTTCATCAACAACGACCTGTGGACGGACGACGCAAACTTTTCCATAAACATACAGGTCAATCTCCATAACGCCAATTATTGGAGTCACAAGAACGTCCACTTGTTGGCACAGTCCCACCACCAGTACCAGCAGGCACTAAATATATGGCACGGAATTTCCGATGGCAGGATTATTGGTACCATCTTCTAAGATCACTTGCTCAACACAAAGCACCACCTAGCCGGCGTTTCGAACGGTCCTGTGGACAGTTACTGCAATGACCTTCCCCTGAAGAGTCTTCAGGACGCACGGTTTCAGCATGGCTAGGTCGCGCAATCCTCAAACCCACTGAGTTCGTTTCAGCCCACTAGCACACTCCATCCTGTTTAAAACCTTTAATTTTAGCTGGGCCACCCTGCATGGGTTACACTAAGAAACAAGGCCAAGGCAATTGACTTTTACTGAAAACTTCCGGGTCTCTTTAAGCACAGCTTAATATTTTCTTAAAGGGCTTTCAGTTTAGGAAAATACCATTCGGTTTTTTATAGCGCGGGATTCTGTTTGCGGCGCCAAAGACACCGCGGTACTACGACGAGAGTCTTAGATCGAGATGGCAGAAAAGATCAGGCCATGTAAAAAGTTAGCGCCAATTACTTTAGTGACATGGGCCCGAATTAGAAAAAAGAAGATTCCACTAAGCCACCAGGACACTTTCTTAGACGACAAACATATCAATTAACATGAGGCTGCAAGGCATGTTTAGGGAATGTGAGTAATAGTACAATGTGAAGTAAATACCACGAGCCACAAGAAACGAAGTGCTTTTTACTTTAAAACACACCAGGAAACAGTTGTTTAATTGCTAGTTCTTCAGGTGGCCACGCAGATTTAAAGAGGAACGTTTGAAGCATACTGCGTCAAACAGGAGGGCGGTAATTGTGTCAACAAACAATCAAGTGCATTATCCAGCAAAGAACCCGGATAGATTTGTGTGCCAATTGCGGGTTTGCGCGGTCAATGGAGACGCAATGACTCACTTTTTTGCGCATGTCATGCATCACATGCTGCGCGCTTTTGTATTCCACGCACAGGCTCGACATCCGCACGGCTACAAGTCGGAAAACTTTGGCATCAGTTCATAATGAATGTTTTACAGAGTGCTTCTTTTTTTTCACTTAGGTTACCACACAGCAAAGCGTCCTAATGGAGCTAAATATAAGCATGCATGCCCGTTATAGAGGTACTGCGACAGAGATTTACAAAATTTGTTGTCCATAATTCATCTTTCATAATCTTCAGTCTTACAGCGACTTGTCAGTGCGAAAGCTGGCATTGAGGCGAAATTACGACAAAAAACCAAAGCGCTATGACAGAAAAAGAACTCAATAGAAATAATAAAGGATTAAAGTACGTGCTTGCAATTATTTTAGGCTCTCGCATGTCTTGTCTAAGGGAAAGGAATCAAGCTTTTTAGCAGAGTTGCGTTGAGCTCACTATTCTTTAGTTAACAAAATGCTTTACATCCACTTCATGGCCGTTATGGACGCTGGCTAACATTTTAGAGGATGTAGGCTTTCTACAAATACAGAAACAACTCAGAAAGTGGATCGGTTGAAAGCAAGAGCCATAGCTCGATTGGAAGAGCATCACACGCGTCATGCTGTGGGTTCAGCTCTCACTGGCGGCAAGTTGTCTGCTGTTCGGCATTCCTTCTTCATTATTTTTCCTGCACTTCAATTAAGCTATAGGTAAGTTATCCGATGTTTCCCTGTGCCTATTGTTCCTCAGCTTTATTTGGTTATTACTAAAAATAAATGGAGCCCTTCAGTTCCAGGCCTCATTGTTATCGCCTTTTTCTTCCTTGTTTATATCCATGCCATCGTTGACGTAATCTTAGTTACACAGGAATGACAGAACACTACCATGTCCATATGAACTCATGAAGGTGAAGCATTGAGAGAAGTACCTGCTTTTACAGATCGGAAGAACGCAAACAAAGCATCAGCTTCTTTAATGGATGCGGGCACGGTATAGGCGGCTTGTACGCTCCCTCCGTGATTGCAGCTTCAACACGCTCCGGCACAGCCCACCAAACAAGACATCTTAATGTGCTCGCGAGCAGTATGCCGAAACCTAGCCCTGAAATGTTCGAAGGAAAAGTCAATTCGCTGAGACCTAAAGAGTTAAAATCCCAAAGAGTGCGCTGGTGCACTACAGCTCACTGGAGCAGGCGGTAGCGAGCAAAATGCAATGACACTCGAAATAAAGCTTCTCTCTTTCCGTACATTTTTGGTATCCATACTATGGCATTCGTGCGTGGCATTTTTATGGCCACCTTTTGGTCTTGGTTACAGCCCGTAGGAAGTTCCGTTTCCCGCTCAACTCCTAAACCATGCCTCCGTATTTGCAGACTGAGCGGAAAAAGGTGGGGCCGGAAGGGGAGGTTAGAGGGCAATAAGTTTGCTCTCTCACTTTGCGCATTCAAGCCGCGGCTTTCTTCGACGCTTCGGGGCAGAGTTCAAACGAGTGATTATTCTGTAGGCAGAGAATAACGAACGTGAGGGGAGTTATGGAGCACAGAGTTTGGTTTGTTATCATTTAGCTTTCGTCGCACTCAGGTGAAAAATAGTCGAACGAACTGATTATACTTAGTTTGCCGTTCCCAGAGCCAGGACTCCAATTTAACCCATCGTAGCGAGGATTCCCGCACCCAAAACGTGAGTTAAGCGTGCACTCGTAGAACAAACCTCTTGTTCAATTAGACCACCTGATAGAAACTTTGCCGACGTTTTTAAAACTAAAGCCGGGGAAAGTAAGTTTGTCTGGGGAAGTATAAACCAGAAAAGAACAAACCAGATAAATTTAAGAGTGCACAGCAAGCAGTTTTTTTCTTCAAAAACGAAGTCGCCAGAACCATACGAAACAAAACGGGTTCCGTGTAATTTCTGCTTCCATAGAAGCTTCAAAGTTCTACTGTGATCGTCCCATCAGCCCCTGTCAGCATATTTACGTTGGAATATTAATGTCACGTTAGTTTGTCGCAGCGAACTTCCGCTACCAAAGTACAGAGGTGCATTTCATTTGAAAAAATATTTTACAGCCGAGACCATGAATAAAGTTTCTTTCACTACTCTTTACTAGCAGGAAACACGGACAGCACAATCGTTATTCAAGTGGAAGAAGGTTTATCGAAAACAGAACTACGGGAATATAGCCGCCGTTGCTGCTTCGTCGGTTCCCCTATCGTTCTGAGTCACTTTCATTTCTTCATTTTCTTTAACATAGTAAGCAAAATTGACGGTCAGCTTGAAAAGTTTATGAACCATGGAATCTGCGAAAACGTGAAATTCCCCGGCAGTTTTCGTCGTAATGAGCCAAACTTTATGACATTAACTTCACTTGTAGTACAGGCTAGAAATCGGTATATTAGACCGATTACTCAGGCTACAGAAATGGTCATTTGATATGGTCATTCCAGGCGAATTCTCACTGTCGCCTTCGTGTACTTTATAAAGTCTAAGCGCGCGATAAGATCACGGCCCCCCGCTTTGTATGGTGTAAGAAGGAAAGTGCTTGACTGTGAAACGATATAGATGATGGCAAGCTAGGGGAGGAGAGAGTGCGTCTCCTCTAGCCCGGCCTTGGCTGCGCATGGCCGAACGTTCGCGGCTGAGTGCACGGCAGCCAGCCTGCTGTATCTTGGAGGTAACCTAGCGATGGGTACAAAAGTTAAGAGCGAGCTGAAATAGCTAGGGGTTACAAGCGCGTTGCATTACTCTGCGCCTAGTGGTGGAGGTCCCGTAATATCAAGTGTCTGATGCGCAGTGAATTGAGAGAAAGCATGAAGCGTTCCCTCCCCGCTTCCCACGCTCTTGATCACGCCAGCGTTGTTGTGACAAATAGTGCTCTCGGTCATCGAATGAGATGTGTGCACGTTTGCCTGTTCGTGCGGGACATCATGCTTGTTAATCAAGTTATTGAGCGGATGTTTACTGCAATTTATGCGGCCGACAAAACCACGAACCTTATCTCATCTAGTTGTGCGATACTTTGCTATCGCGATCAGTGCTTCGCCTTTCGGGTGAAACTGCTCCTTTCTTTCTCATATTCTGAGGCCCGTAACATTTTACTCCGACAGTTCATGAAAGACAGGTAACGACAACGCATGTTATTAGAACACGAAACCTGAATTTTCGTTTTATTGAAGCTCATAAAATAAAGACCATGACCAAGAAAATAATTACCTAAGCTGTTTTTAAGTAACGTTTTAGCCATTCCTCATCAATACCTATTAACATATGACGGTCACCCTATTAGTGGGGCTCCATGTCTAGTTCAACTCCTTAGATTGTAACATGTCAGTAGGCCTCTGAGTGTGTTTTCGACAGCTTGGAAAACATACTTTTGCCAAGTCTTCAAACAAACCTGTAATATAATTGTGCTAAATAGAACACACTTAGCTGATGACGTTCTTGCATTGTCTGAACACAAAGAAAGGCCAAATTCCTGACTGTTTACGCCTCAAGCACGCCGAGTGATGTGTTTTCCTTTGTTTTCCAATGGAGGTTTCCCAACGTTAAAGGTGCGTATTTGAACTATAAAAATGACCATGTCAACACCAATATAGAAAGAAAACGTAGCGTCTCTTGATTTTAATTACACATCCTTAAACACAAGTTCATGATACATAACAGAAAAGTACACATAGAAACAATTTTTTAATGTGATTTGGAACAGCTCCAAGAGTGCAGGCAAGAGCGATCGGATGGCGGGAAAGAAACAGTCAAGGGCGACAAAACTGCAACCAATTAACGCGCCATCTCACATGGAATCTCGCACTCAGCACAAGAAAGGCAGGCAGTAGTGATCAATCACTTGGGACTGTTGGGAATGTCACCCTGTACCGGCCTTAATGTATTTGCCGGCGCCATGGCCTTGCTTTCTTCGCCTAAACGAGAAGGCTCGCCATTTTCGTAGCAGCACAACTTTATTTCCTTGCATCCCGAGTGAAACAGCGCTGATCTGTTTACAAATGGCCAGAGGGGACACACGAAGAAGAAGGTCTAAGCTGAGAATCAGCCAAGTGAGTGGCGGACAAAGTAGAATGACAAGAACAGCAAGAGAAAGTTAGAACGCTGGACAGGATAAAACAGCATGAGAAAATCCAGTTAGACCAAAGGAAGACCAAATAAGTTATGTGTCTGCTGGGGCGGCCGAAATTTCCCTCGAGATTTGACAAAGTGCAATAGGCGTCAACATCTGCGGTCCAACATATGCCGCCTCTCTCAGAATTTATTTAGCATTAGCGCATTATTCTGCCGGCGGATGAATAAGGACACAGAAGGCACATGAAAGACTTTTGTAGAGTAGCAAAGCACTCCTAAAAGATACAATCTCACTGCCATTTGAGCACGGGTTACACAGAGGTTTGAGACACGTAAACAACATGGTGCCATTCAACGCTATGAGAACTATTTATTCGCTTCACAAGCATAATTTAGGGACGTCTAGTACTTTGAACTGTCGTCCTCAGTAGGATAATTAGGTATTTTTCAGACAACTCGCGTAGCTGAATTCAGGGAGCTTGACTCGACCTTGGTTGTGTTGTTCAACTAGTTTGATGCAATAGCTAGCCCGCCTGCGCCATAAACTAGAACGAGCATCGCGATGTACCTGCGGGAGCGAACCTTGCGCGTGGTTGTAGATGGCTGGTGTTGCACGTGCAGTGAAGAAAAATGAAGAAGGCAAACACCGAAGAATGAGCAAGTTATACAAAAGAACGCTCAGCGAATCGGAAGAAATGCGTGGCCACATGCAGCCCACAGGAGGCGAAGAGACCACGTTGGCAGACAAACGGAGCTGACAGGTATAGCAAGGAAGACGCATTGGCTTGGGTCCGACGTCGATGTTCGGGAAACAAACAGCTTTCGTATGGACTCGATTGAGCACTAACGCATGAGGGGACCTCAAAACGACATGCCTTCCACTCCCGTCAACCAGCCGACGGACCGGAGTCTGCGAGAGCTTGCTCTTACAATTCGTCGCGCGACGCAACACCAGCCAAACTGTGAGTGCGCTGCGGTAGTCGCTCTGAACGCTGCGTAGAGACGCTTGGTCTCGTTTGGCCCCATGCCCTGTGCCTTTGTGCTTGCATTTTGTGTATTTGAATATAGGTTTGCGTGCGGTTGTTGTTGCCGTTCCTTCCTTGTTACTCTCGGAGGCGTCTCGATAACTCGTACAATTAAGCCTACTTCCTGAACCACATGTCAACACGGGGGCTTTTTTTTTTCAGATTTGGGCTGATAATCGGACAAGACCGTTCGTGATGTGGTTACAAGAGAAGTGGTTATTTGCAGGAACGTTTGCTTTGTTCACGTTTGATATACATAGTCTCCATTATTTGCTGTTCGCTCATTTTGCACATTCATCTTAAACAATGTGTGTGACGGACATTTCATGCGCGGTGATTAATAGAACTAATTTGCTAATCATTTCTTCAATCATATGCTTTAAAGTACATGTCGGAGCTCTAGTATTGGCGTTGAACGACTACAACTTTGCGTACAATACAATCAATATTACACCACGACCAATTTCTATACGCTAAACAATAAAACGTGCAGCGGCATGCACCAGCTCTCTAGTCCAGTTTCCTGAAAACTTAGTTTACATGCTGTTGAACGAAACTATTGTGCAATATGGCATGAAAATGTGTACCCTAATAGGACATAGCACTTGTAGCAGCCTTGAAAGCCGGTCTACATTTTTTTATGTAACCCATAAACAATAGCTGAAAGTGCTCCTTTTCTGAGTTATCTACACATATAGGATAACGGGAACGATAAAGTGAGAGCTTCCGAAGATCACTTCCCTCTGAAAGGTTAAAACTGGTCTTACAATTTTTACGACAGCTTAAAAATTCGTAGCACTCTAATGACCATACGAGGTTTCCATTTGCTGTATAATTTATGTATATCGTCACACACACACGCAGAGGAAGAGAGAGGTTACACACTCGTACACTTTTCAATTACCGCTCAGCCACGGTGTGTTTGTTTGATCTGTCCATGTGCTATCAATTAGGAGTAAATGTGACATGAAGTCACAGGAGAATGAAACAAAAAAAACTAAGAGAAATGAAGGTTTTATTTGAAATACAGAAGCAATAACAAAAAGAAAAATATGACGAAAATGGAACATCCCATCGGTGGAAGGCGAACTTATATTTTACGTATTACGCTTGCAATGCCCTTCCATTATATTTAAGTGGCGGCTGTACGCCCGTCCGCTTTCTTTTCTGTTCGTTTTTTATGTGCTATAGATCTATCCACCAATAGGACCGTGAGAGGCCCCGCATAACAGTCCGTACGGTAGCCAGCCAGATGCTTTCCTGGTTATAATTGCTCTTTTCTCTCTTTCTCTCTCTGTTCAACTTTTTCATGGAACAACAGAGCCAGACAGGGAGGACCAGCCCCAATCAACGCCGCCCATAGGCTGCTTACTTCTTATTTCTGGGACAGCATGGCAGAAACAAGAGTTCGAGCTTTGTTTTAGTGACAATGTCATTGCATTAGGGAATGGAGGGAGGTTCTATAGTGGCATATAAAGAAGAGCCCGTCGGCTGCGCGAAGTGTTTTTGCCAAGTGACGTCTTCTATTCCATTGTTCCCCATGAAGTAGCTTTATACTCTTCCCATCAAGTTTAAGCTTCCCTTGTCGTCACCTTTCCTGCTGACTGAGTGCCAGCTTAAAATTGGATGTATTGAGGCATGTACTGGGTAAGAGAAATGCTCTTAAAATGGGTCGCTTGAAGGCGACGGGTAACACTCTTCTTACTCAGCGGCTGCGCTTCTTATCTTGCCATTTCCGCCGGCAGGTCGCCTATTTGCTTTCTAAGGCTCTTTGTTTTCCTTTCTTCTTTTTTTTGAGAATATTGACTCTGCGTACGAACCGCCCTTATCGGACGCGATCAAAAGTAAGGAAACTGCATGCACTGCACGTGTTTGCGCTCGGAGACACTACTTCAGATTTCTCTGAAGACGCAGGCTACAAAAATGGCGTTGAGCATAGTTATGAGGACTTATCTTTAGTGGTTCCTCCTTTCTACTGTCATTACTTCTTTCGAAAACAGTCTGCTTAAGAATAATAGTAAACATTGACGTCGACTACGGATCAAGATAAGTCACAGAAACCCTGAAACCCACAAATAATGATAAAGTAATGGAGAGAAGACAGAAGTGAGAGAACATCAAAAAGGATGCAGAAATTTTTCAGAACATCACCTTAAAACACTTCTGCAAGTTCTCCCTCTACTCCCTCCATACACAAGTTCTTACAAATGAATGTACCCTGATTTGTTTCGTTTACAGAAATTGGTTTGTCGTGAACTGGTTTTCTGGATAACACAGAAGCCTGAGCACAAATAAAAAGAAAACGCAAAACGTTTACCGGAAGTTAAGGTGTGGAACTGCCTGCAGTGTTGTTTTGCAAGAACAATGACAAAATGACCAAGCAAACACGAAATTGAGACCGTTGTTTTTCGTAAATACGATGCAAATATGAGTTTGTTAGCAATTTGGAGCACGTGTTCGCTAAAAAGAAGCCCCTATAGTTATCTTAGACGTCCGTTCTGCAGAAAGAAAAATTCAAAAGAGAAAAAAAAACAAACTAGAAAACCAGGCCGTTATGCAAGACCCGAGCAAGTGTAATGCGTTATCAATGTTTGTCCCTATATCCGATTACCGTGACCTCCTTTATTCATACTTACCCTACCGGGAGAAGCTCATATGCCCCATAATTCACTGTAAGGACCCATATCTCCCACATACCAAATGTGACACTCCACCAGAAAATTAATCTAAATACCCCATAACCCCCGTATCAGCTATACGAACGTATAGGAGTAAAAAAAAAAAAAACACGTGCTCTCGCAAATCATATGGGGCATGCTCCGCATGATATATGTGACATGTCGCTTATGATATATGGGAACTTAAGGGCTCTTATGCCATATGTATTTTTTTCTTTCCCTTATGCCAATATAACATCATTGAATATGGGCTATATGGGGTTTTAGACACGATCCTTCTAAAATATGTACCTGTGTCTACTCCTACTTTTTCTCCTCGCCTTTTTATCTGTCTCAACGTGTTTTTTGCCTATGAAATTTTATCACTTTCCATCTACTTTGTTTTCTTTTGTTTCTATTTGTTTCATTTGATGATGATAGTTTACGTGGTGATCTTGTGGTATTACAGCACCACCTCTAAGGTAGCAGGGCGATTACAGTCAGACCACCGAACGGATGTATAAAGACCGTTTTATTGCACCTGATTCTAGTAACAAGACCGTATTAGCGTGAAGCAAAACGCGGGTTGCTTTTAATGTGCATATGGCTTCCTAAATGGGGACGAGGTGCATGCATGCGTACTATGTGAAAGAGTCTGTATTTGTGAACTTCATTTAGTCACTTGTTGATCGGTGCGCTCTTCTCCTGCCCGGCACGCTTCTTTCTCATCGCGGCCTCTGATGCCTTTCGCGCAGCTCTCATCTCCTCCCCTTAACTTGCGCCAACCCCATCTCACTCCTTCTTCATCTATCACTGTCATAAAAAGTTTTGGCCTAACAATTCATATGGTGGCGGATAGGCCAGCGAAGTTGCTCCGAGCAACTATGGTCAAACTCTGCGTCCAGAAACATTCTCTTGAATTCGGAATTCGCCTCAGTGAAACTCGAAGGAGGTGGCAACTCAAGCTCATACCGCTTGGACGCACTCTCGAACGACCTAGCTTGACGCTTACGAGCGGCCTCCAGTGTGCGATCTTCATCGGTAGCCTGCGCTCAACGCCGGCCATTAGGCTCTCGCATCTGCTCTCGCTGACGTTTTCTCGCGAAGTCACTCGCCGCATTCTCCGCTTTCGTACGGGCACGTTGCCGTTGGTTATACTCGCGTCTCTGCTGTCGACGCCTCTCCTCGTACTCGGCTTGTTCTTCGGCCGTGCGCACAATTCCTGGTCTTCCTATTTTTCCCTTTTGGTTAAAGTTGCGATTGTTGCAATGGTCCACTTTTGCAATGCACAATCCAGTTCTTACACATGCCGGCGGCTGTCGCAGCGCACATCCTCGTGTTTTCCCGCCACAACTGCGGCACTGTTGTATTGAGGGTAGACGGCAGCAGACGCAGCCGGCAGCAATGGCGGAAAGCACAGTTGCACTCCACCACTGCGCAGGCGCGGCGTGTGATGCAATCACATGTCACTTCTTTCTTCTGTGCCGTCCTATCGTTTGTTATCTTTTTTGTTCACTTTGCGGACGTTAGCTAGCCCAGATACCTCTCCCTCTCCCCAACCTACAAGACCACGCATACGGCTAATTCACACCGGTTCGTTAGGAAAACAGCTTCTCCGCAAAACTAAAAACAACAAATATGCAGGCTAAGATGAACACTGCAAGCTGTACGCAGCTGGCGTGGAGTCGTAGCAGTATAGAATTTTGATGTTATTATTGATATTAATGTTGAACGACGTTAACGCATACATATGAGTTTCATTCATTAATTTACTGATAGAAATCTTTCAGAACATTCGTTGCACTACTATTCCTGAAGGACAGTGGCTGGATTGTGCGGGACTCCTCTAGGCGTTGTGCGTGTGGAAGCCTCGTTTAGCCAATTTTGTTTTACCCTGTAATACCTTGTTTTAGTGAAGTTTAGTTTTTGCGCGTCATTTTTTTTATTCACACAAGCGTTGTTTGCGTCTTTTCCCGATGCCTTGAGACAGCGAAATGTGCTCCCCAATTTCGGTTCTCGCAAAATAGGGTCTATGTAATCATTCATATATGGGTAGGTGAGCAACGTAGCAAAGTGGATAGTTTATTTATAGGCACTTAAAACTTCTAATTCTACTGCCAGACAGAATCAACCTGTCTGAAAGATAGGGCGTTATTCGGCAAGGTCACACTCCTACCTATGTTTTCTTAGTATTTCGCAAACTCTTGTAACTATTGGGGCATACCCCAACGTTACTTAACGCCAGCTGTTTTCTAAACTGCTAACCCATATTTTGTTTTTGTTTTTTCTTTCTTTCTTTCTTTCTTTCTTTCTTTCTTTCTTTCTTTCTTTCTTTCTTTCTTTCTCTCTCTCTTTCTTTCTTTCTTTCTTTCTTTCCTCATCGGTGAAGAGATAGCAACGATTTTGTGAAACACTTCGCACGAACGCCCTTTTCTTAAAACAAATTACAGACAGCTACCACGCTAACTGTGCGAGACGTTTTAATGGCGCTCCATTTTCAGAACGTGTGACGTCTGCGGCCTAAAATATGTGTGCAGCATATACCCAGCCTTCTACACACTTTCGGCCAGCCTCGTTCAGGCGAGTTATAATAATGGCTGTATCCAATGCAGCTGCGTCGTTGGGAATTCGCGGGTTGATTAAGTATTCGCGCCTAATTAGCCGCTTCTTCGCTGGTTAATCTTGCAGAAGATGCGGAAACGTTTTCCTACGGCGCTTTACTCTATAGCAGTGAACGTGCTTGGGTAAAAGTACGGTGTTTTCTGGAATTTAGTTTCCTCATTTCAGCCATATCGTTTCTCATTAAAATGAAATATGTTGGCGAGTGTAAACATAGAAAAGCGAGCAAATTCTCTGTTGATGGTACGTTCAGTATTCTTTAGTATAGCAATATTGTAAGGCAGCCGAAGCTGTGTCGCGTGAGTAAAAATTGTTGAAAAACGTTTCTGCGCCACTGAAGAGCCAGCGTATAAGTTAGGGTTAAGGTAGACTGCTTTAAAGTGTGGAGGCGCTTTACGGTCTCTTCAGAACTTTAGGTTATTTTGTAGCGTGCGTACTTAGACATACAAATTGCAGGATAACGTCACCTGATAACGTTATCTTACAGTAGGCTACGTTTACGTCACGTTCTTACAGATATGTACAATAGTATAGATTACGTAGACAAAAGCGCATTCTATGTACAAAACAAAAAAGAAGAAAACATTGAAATATTCGCTGGTTCCAAGAAGACGTACTTTCAACTTTCCTATACGCCCATCGAAAAGTTATATCACTAACAAGCTTGAACCGGTGAAACTCGCTTTGTAGGGCGGTATTTCTCCAACTTGTGGTAACTTGAAAGAAAGGGCATAATAAAAATTCACGCAGAAATTCTTCTGGGAGTTGTCTAAGTATGCGTAAGCATTTTTCCCTTTGCTCAAACCCACGCAGCCCGTTGTCATTAAGAATGTTATGAAACTTGATCCGACCAATATAAACCCTTATCAAGCTTTGTCGGTTTTTATCAACCTTACAGGACTAGATGGGACCTTTATCAAACCGTATGAGATTTTATCAATTTTGTCGGATTCGACCCTACTTTCACTAACCCTTATCGATGCTTATTAACCGTATCAGAATAGCTGCCACTATGATAAGCCCTTATCGCTCTGTAGCACCTTATCCATCCCCGTCAAACCATTATCAACCATGATGAGACCCACATAGCTCCCCATCACTCCTCATCGTTTTTATTAACTCGTTCGCTCCTTATATGTCTGTGTTACGTAACGTGAAGCCAACAAGCACTCAGAGATCGGTGGTATTTCTGTCGCTGAAGAAACGCACCAACGGAAGGTACATCCCGTGATCACCGAAGCTCATCGGAAATGTAGCGAGTTTGGCATTAAATTTTCACAAAATCAGAATTGTCCTGATTTCTACAATGCTCCAAGACGGCTCTTCATGTCATAGAGGTGGCTTTTATTTCGCCATCACCAAATCTTTCAACAAAGCCTTCATAGAACCGCTTCTCCTTTGACATTTCTTCTGTACCAAAAGTAGAACACATTCCTACGCTTCAGATATATTCACCTTCTGCAAACGTGGGTGTTTATACCAGTTGGTAAGACACTCGCTTACTGAGTGTGAGGTCGTAGGTTCGAAGCTTACCAGCGCCAACGTTCTTCCTTTCGAATTTATGTATGAGCAGAGTACAGCACGAAAAAAAGAAAAGAAGAGAAAGCTCCTCATAAGTAAATATTTAGACATCCTAATGCCTCAAAAATGCTAACAGCCAGGAAAGTTTAAAGACGACTTTCTAGGCAGGAAGCACAAGCTAAAGGAAATGGATGAGGACGGGTACCTGGGAGCAATGTCGAGAGCAAGGGCCGAACGCATGGTGGCCGGTGAGCAAACCCACCACACGAGCCTTTAGTATAGAGAAAAAAACGTGTCCATATAATAAAAATTTCATAAATTTAGTGGCAAGGAGTAATCTGCGTAGACCAAGAAGATATTCAACGGGATTTTCAATATTATTATAATAACCTCTTTGCCCATAGCTCAGGAAATGCGGAAGCGTTAAAAAAATAAATGTTTGCCTTCGAATCCAATCATACATATTGACACCAAGGAGCTCTTGGAGATGCCCATCTAGATCGAAAAAGTAAAAACGGCAATTGATGAACTCAACCCCAGCAGATAACCTAGTCCCGATGGGGTGACAGCAGCTTTTTTATAAATCAATAAAACACAGCGTTGCCACTGTTTTAACTTCATTATTTACTAACGCTTATGACCTAGGTCTCCTGCCGCCGTCCTTTTTAAGTTTGCATGCTTTCTTGATTCCCAAAACAAAGAAAGCTCGGCTCCTTAGACAGGTTTTTTTCATAGAGACCTACAGTGCTTACAGATGTCGATTACAAAATTTATACGTAGGTCTTGGCTAAAAGAATTCAAATGGTTATAATCGAGTTAATTGGACAACAACAGACTTGCGAAATAAAAGGTCGCATAATATTAACAAATATAGACGAGGCCAGGCCATGATGCTTGCGTCATTTTCTGAGAAATTGCCAATGCTAACGATATTTAATTACTTCAGTCGGGCTTTACCACTATAGGGAACTGGTGCAATGAATGGTTAGTGGTGCTATATATTAACAAATGCAAATTCATGCGTGTGTCTAGGAAAACATCTACCGTACCGTCGTACTACACTGACAGCATGTCGCTGGAATCAGTTTCTTCATATAAATATCTCGGTGTTTACATCACTTCTAACTTGAGTTGGTCTCTTCATACTGAGGACATAATTAAAAACGCTCATTTCTCGCTTCGAATCGAGAAATGGAATCGGCGATGGGTAAAGTCAAAACAAAATACACTATACTGATGGGCGACTTCAATGCCAAGGTAGGCAAGAAGCAGGCTGGAGACAAGTCAGTGGGGGAATATGGCATAGGCTCTAGGAATAGCAGAGGAGAGTTATTAGTAGAGTTTGCAGAACAGAATAATATGCGGATAATGAATACCTTTTTCGCAAGCGGGTTAGCCGAAAGTGGACGTAGAGGAGCCCGAATGGTGAGACTAGAAATGAAATCGACTTCATACTCTGCGTGAACCCTGGCATCATACAAGATGTAGGCGTGCTCGGCAAGGTGCGCTGCAGTGACCATAGTATGGTAAGAACTCGAATTAGCCTTGACTTGAGGAGGGAACGGAAGAAACTGGTAGATAAGAAGCCAATCAATGAGTTAGCGGTAAGAGGGAAACTAGAGGAATTCCGGATCAAGCTACAGAACAGGTATTCGGCTTTAAATCAGGAAGAGGACCTTAGTGTTGAAGCAATGAACGACAATCTTATGGGCATCATTAAGGAGTGCGCAAAAGAAGTCGGTGGTAACGCCGTTAGACAGGAAACCAGTAAGCTATCGCAGGAGACGAAAGATCTGATCAAGAAACGCCAATGTATGAAAGCCTCTAACCCTACAGCTAGAATAGAACTGGCAGAACTTTCTGAGTTAATCAACAAGCGTAAGACAGCTGGCATAAGGAACTATAATATGGATAGAATTGAACAGGCTCTCAGGAACGGAGGAAGCCTAAAAGCAGTGAAGAATAAACTAGGAATAGGCAAGAATCAGATGTGTGCGTTAAGAGACAAAGCCGGCAATATCGTTACTAATATGGATGAGATAGTTCAAGTGGCTTAGGAGTTCTACAGAGATCTATACAGTACCAGTAACACTCACGACGATAAGGTGAGAGAGAATAGTCTAGAGGAACTTGAAATCCCACAAGTAACGCCAGAAGAGGTAAAGAACGCCTTGGGAGCTATGCAAAGGGGGAAGGCAGCTGGGGAGGATCAGGTAACAACAGATTTGTTGAAGGATGGCGGGAACACTGTCCTACAAAGATTGGCCGCCCTATATACACAATGCCTCATGACCTCGAACGTACCGGAATCTTGGAAGAACGCTAACATAATCCTAATCCATAAGAAAGGGGACGCCAAAGACGAGATATTATAGACCGATCAGCTTACTGTCCGTTGCCTACAAAGTATTTACTAAGGTAATCGCAAATAGAATCAGGAATACCTTAGACTACTGTCAACCAAAGGACCAGGCAGGATTCCGTAAAGGCTGCTCAGCAATAGACCATATTCACACTATCAATCAGGTGATAGATAAATGTGCGGAATATAACCAACCCTTATATATAGCCTTCATTGATTACGAAAAAGCGTTTGATTCAGTCGAAACCTCAGCAGTCATGAAGGCATTACGGAATCAGGGTGTAGATGAGCCATATGTAAAGATATTGGAAGATACCTATAGCGGCTCCACAGCCACCGTAGTCCTCCACAAAGAAAGCAACAAAATTCCAATAAAGAAAGGCGTCAGACTGGGAGATACGATCTCTCCAATGCTATTCACAGCACGTTTACAGGAGGCATTCAGAGAACTGCAGTGGGAAGAATTGGGGATAAAAGTTGATGGAGAATACCTTAGCAACTTGCGATTCGCTGATGATATTGCCTTGCTTAGTAACTCAAGAGACCAATTGCAATGCATGCTCACTGACCTGGGGAGGCAAAGCAGAAGGGTGGGTCTGAAAATTAATCTGCAGAAAACTAAAGTAATGTTTAACAGTCTCGGAAGAGAACAGCAGCTTACGATAGGTAGCGAGGCACTGGAAGTGGTAAGGAAATACATCTACTTAGGGCAGGTAGTGACCACGGATCCGGATCATGAGACTGAAATAACCAGATGAATAAGAATGGGCTGAGGTGCGTTTGGCAGACATTCTCAAATCATGAACTGCAGGTGGCCACTATCCCTCAAGAGAAAAGTGTATATCAGCTGTGTGTTACCAGTACTCACGTATGGGGCAGAAACCTGGAGGCTTACGAAAAGGGTTCTGCTGAAATTGAGGACGACGCAACGAGCTATGGAAAGAAGAATGATGGGTGTAACGTTAAGGGATAAGAAAAGAGCAGATTGGGTGAGGGAACAAATGCGGGTAAATGACATCTTAGTTGAAATCAAGAAAAAGAAATGGGGGGTATGCGCCGGACATGTAATGAGGAGGGAAGATAACCAATGGTCATTAAGGGTTACGGGCTGGATTCCAAGTGAAGGGAAGCGTAGCAGGGGGCGGCAGAAAGTTAGGTGGGTGGATGACATTAAGACGTTTGCCGGGACAACATGGCCACAATTAGTACATGACCGGGGTAGTTGGAGAAGTATGGGAGAGGCCCTTGCCCTGCAGTGGGCGTAACTAGGCTGATGATGATGTTGATGATTTCTCGCTCGACTATCTCTGTGACATGTCTCGTAAAAAACTGCCCAAAAGCTTACGTGGTGGATTTCTTCCCGTTCCCCTGTATACAATCCAATACAATGCGGGCCCAGGTCAAGACTACTCAAAGAGGGTAAAAAAGGTGCCTGTTAGCACATGTTTTAATGCGCTAGAAGTAAAAACATACATGGAAGATAAAGGAATGTTCGTACCTTGCAGAACTCACCGTGTTATCTGCAGGGAACCTGAGACATTTGGACAAGTTTTTCTAGGCTGTTGGCGAGAGTTACTTCTTTTTGGACATTCTACAAAAAACTTTAAAAAGGACTAACTTGTAGATAGCTGAGGTATTAGATTTCTGCCGGTCCATAACCACGAAGGCATTCCATTTGACATGATAATGCTCCTGGGCCTACATAGTATTTGGCTGTCAACAATGGCCGATCGTCAAGAAGATCTGGACGGGAGGCCAATGAGGAGTTACTTTCGCGAATCTGTAAGCAGAATGACTCAAGTTTATATCCAGCAAGAGCCAGAACCAGACTGGCTTCCTAGGTTAGAAGGGCTGACGTATATGCCAGAGTTTTGATTGTTTCTCTACTGAGCCTTTGCTGTGCTGGTATGATTGTGGAATGCATTTCTGTGTGATGCCAGTGAAAGAAATAAATGAATAAAGAAATGATGCTTAGTTCAGTGGGTAAGACAGCTTCTGAAGGCGCAGGTCGCAGGTGTGAAACTCCCCACCACCAACATTATTTTCCTTCCGAATTTATTTTGTTTTTCCATTAATTTATTGATAGCGACTCGCTGTGCGTGACGGAGGGGTAGACAGGTTTCCTTTTTCGGTAGGCATAGAAATGCTTACGCGTTTTACACTTGGGCCTCCAGCAAGCCTGATGTGGACGCAAGGATTCCAGTAGCTCGGCCATGCTAGATTAACGCGTATGGCTACGGAAAAGAGGATGAATTGTGTGATTAACCCTTTTCGAGCGAGGTTCCTGGCCTGGATTGAAAGCTCATTCAGTGAACGTAGGCTCCATTTCACTACAGGCTAGCACTTCGTCTTATTCTTCCAATCATCGGCTATTGCCGCTGCAACCTGCTTACCGCGGAAGGTCACGCCGTGTCCGCTCGGCTGCTTTTGTAGCCAAACAAAACATTCTTCAACTATAGCCCGCCGTTGATTGGATACTCAGTTCAGTATATTGAAGCAAGTGGGGCGTAAAATAACATAGGTAGGAGTCAGCAAGGTGATAGGTACAATGTTTAGTTTCTTCACACAAGTCCCAGTGAGCACTTCTTCAGTAACTCTTTCAGGGACTTGTTTTCATTCCATGTGCGCATCAGAAGAACGCTCTTTGCAGGACCTATCGAGCTGTGTAAAAATTTGTATAGGCGAAGTAGTCGGAGGTGAACTGATTGATGAGACGTCAATATTGAAACGAAAATGAACGTGCTAAATCACAAAACTGGTGACATTGTCATATCACAAAAACAAAACCACAAGCTTGCTGATATCTTTAGAAAGAATAATATACAAATAATGGGTTCCGCCAGCATTACCCTATGAGGGTCACACGTATGTAGGTCAACAATGAAGTCTGAGAACAAGATATTGACCTCGTAATTAGGCTTAGAACATAAAACGAATGCCGCACCATGAAAAGTTGATTGAAGTTATGGCAGGGTGGATCATGGAGAAAATGCTCGTACAAGATATTTTAGTTGACGCGAGAAGAAAGAGTTCATGAGGCCTTGTAGTATATATTGAGTATAGTATGATCGGCGTTCTGTTAGAGCAACAATAGTGCTTCCAGCGAAGTCGGGGACAGTAAAATGGCGGCAACGTAGTCAGGGGCAGCAGACAATTAGGTAGTTTTATGAGAACAGGAAATTTTCATGCATGGGATAAGTTGGAGGAAGTAAGAGAAAGCAACTTGGGATGAGGGCTGCCTTCATCCTTCCTAGCGGAGTTAAGGTAAGGTTGACAATGTGCGTTGCTTGGCGGTGTTCATTGTAGTGGATCAGCTCATATGATTCATAGACGCCGTCAAATGCCGAAATTCGCTTGTGGGAGAAGGGGCAACGCTGCATTACTGGTGACAGCTCTGCAACCTGAAATAATCTCGGAGTGCTTGGTCACAGAGCCCAGCTTAATACGGCAGAACTTACGGAAAGAACAGCCATGGCACAAATGCGCAGCCTATGAAGGGCCTATTTACGCAAAACCCGGCGGATACATTGCACTACCGACATTTATAAAACACCATCTCGATATAAATGCTGAAAATAGGTTCGCAACCGTTATCTCTTAATTTGGAGCATCCCTGAATGAGAGGTGACTATTTGCTTTCTGCCTTTGTTTCCCTCATATAATGGATATAATGGGGGCTGTTCCTTGCGCAGAAACGAGCTAAATCAAAATAATAGTCGTTTCTTGTGACCCGTCACCATAAATACGCCCAGAAATACGTGTATTACTGGCAATATATACCTCAGATTGTAAACCTTAGGAAGCAGCGTTTATAATAGACAGGTTGAAATAAAGAAAAAAAAATTATGCCGACAAAAACGCAATACATATCGCAGAACACCTCTTCCCTGTTAGAAAAAATATGTATATAAATGAGTAGCACAAAAACAAGAGAATGGGAATAGTATTACCGTTGAGACTGTAGGACAAAGCGCATTCTTAAGAAACACGGATCAGCAATCTTGCGAGTTCCAAATCGCAATGGGAGCAGACTTACAGCGGGCAACAAAAGCAACCTTACCACCCCCAAAAGTTCTTTAAACATTGCTTTTCTGCTTTGCGTGGCACCAATGAAGCCGTCATTCCTCTATGGCGCACAGTCGGCACGCTAGCCCTGCGTTGACTAGATCGCGCTGGGGCAGCGATATGCTGCCGCTGCAGTGGAGACTAATCTTATAGACATCTTACTGGCCTATTAACTACATTACTCTTTCGGTGTTCTGCATTGTGCTTCTCTTTAGCGCTCTGATCTCGTGGTGGTGCTATGTCAAGATACTTGTGTGGACTCCTTCGCCCCTGTGTAATGAGTTACCATCCTATTGCTCCTTACAGTATGTTTAATTGCTGGTGCCCGTAGATGAAAAAAGGATTATTTGTGTGCTTGTGCTCATGTGTGTACACAATTTTGATAGTTTCTAATTTGTTTTATTGTTTCATGAGTAAAGAACCTCGGACTTTGGGATATCCGGCACTTACGTAGCCTATCTTTGCAATTTTTGTACATCTAAATAAAAACAGGAAAAAAGAAAGGATGCGTTGTCGCGACCAATCAGGTACTGCCCGCATATATAAGGCCCAAATAGCGTCTTTTTTTCATTTGAACTCACTGCACCGGCGTAACAGAGATGCAAGCCGAATTCAGTTTGAGTTTCAGTTTTAGTTTATCATTCTTTCAAAATACATAGTCGGTTATTAATAGTATACAGGCAAGGGTCCCAAAGTCGAAAGACTGCAGTGGGGCCCTTGGTTAACAAGATTGGTGCAAAACGATTAATTAATACACCAGTGTAAAATAATGCAATATATAAGTAAATAAAAAGTGAACGAAGCAGGGAAAAGGAATGCATTAGATTTTTATACAAGGAGTCATACCTGAAAAAAAAAAAGATCGCACATTACCCATATCAATATAAGGTATCCACCGGGTGGGCTCGGTGGCTGTGCCGAAACCCACACCAGTAACCCACTTCTGTTCGTCATGCAGGTTTTCCTTTCTGCTGTCACACGCGTGCTGCTGCCTGCGATGGTGATGTCAGCGAGCATCGTAAGGGAACCGCCAGGTCTGCGCACCGGGCTTAACGTGACTAGTTGGCGCATACGTGTCGACGGTCATTCCACCTGTCCAAATGCGCCACCACCTCAAAACTGGATGCTTGAGCAATTACCGAGAGCCCTGCTGTCATCGACAACAATTGCAGAGCCAGCTATAAAGGAACCACCGCCATCACCCGCACTCTGTGGGTTCGGTGGCTTTGCCACAACACACACCAGTAACCCACTTCTGTTCATCATGCAGGTTTGTGAACCAGACCGCTTTTATACTAAGTGAACTAGCAATTACATTTTGGTGCAGCTTCCGAGCCCGCAGTGCTGCTTTGATATTGTTTGTGAGTGTCTTAGAGTGATTAGACCTATTTTGTTACAGTCAGGGTATATTGAAATGAACCCTGGTCCTGATATTCATGCTGTGCTGCGGCCAAACTGAAAATCCTGTCCGTGGGCCAAATCACAATAATAGCCGACATGCAGGGCCTTAAAAGCTAATGCACTGCTACAAGTGCTGCACTCGCCGACTTAAGCAAGAGGTTAGCGGATCTAGAGGGCCATTATCAGAAACTAATACCAATGCAAATCGAGATACAGACTATGTAAGGGCTGATGTCGAGCAAACAGCAAGGCTTGTTCACGCTCTCAACGCCCGCATTGACGATGCAGAGAATCGCTCAAGGCGAAACCATCTTGTGTTTTACGGCCTTCCTGACACAGCAGCATCAGAACCGTCGGCCGCGTCTGAAGAAAAAATTTTATATCTATGCTCAGACCACCTGAACGTACCACTTGAACCTCCAGATAGAGTACGAGCGCACCGTGTTGGTCGCGATTCTGCTAATAGTCCGCGCCCACTAAATGTTAGGTTTAATCATTAAATAAAAAAGAAATGGTGCTCTCAAATGGGCGCAAACTTAAGGGCACTGATCTCAGTATGGGTGAAGATTTTTCCCCAGCAGTTAGGGACGCCGGCAGGCAGGCAACTTGTTTCCTTTGGGAAAGCCAAATCTCTGCCATTTTCTTTGCGCTTCAAAACTCTTTTCATTGGTTCTAAGCGCTACCTGTTCGGTGACTCATCGTAAACACTGAAAGAAATATAGAAGTCATCACATCTTCAAAAACAAGCCACCCTCCTCGAACGAAACCTATAGCGCATGTTTCCCTTTCAATAATTCATACTAACCATACGAAGCTTCATTCCAAAACGACAACGCGTGGCTAACCTCATGCTGTCGTCCAACCGCAACGTTCTTGTACTCACGGAAACGTGGCTTTGTAACAAAATTTATGACTCGGAAGTGTTGGCTGATTTGCCAAACTTGAGCGTCTTTCAAAAAATCGTGCCGGGACTAGAGGAGGAGGTGTGCTTATTGCCGTTAGCAATAGTTATCATGACCTGCTATTAACATCACATCAGACTTATAGATACTGTTTATTCTATGCCACGCCGACCCACAGTCTATAATTTTAGGTGTATGTTACAGGCCCCCTCGCAATAGCGCCGACTTCGCTCGTAATTTAAACAATGCCCTAAATGGGGTTTACTCTCGCTATCCTAATGCCGACCTTCTTCTTTTTGGAGAATTTGACTTACCAGACATTGATTGGCACAACACAGTACCCTCTCTAGTAAGCCAAACTGAAGCGAGAAATTTTCTCTACGTTTGCCTCAACTTTAATCTGACGCAACTCATATTAGAGCCAACGCACGTCACCCAAGACACTGCAAAGATATTAGATTTAGTACTAGTCAACCGTCCATACAGTTTGTCCTCCATCACCTTTCTCAGAGAAATTAGTGATCACAAGGTCCTCCATGTTTCTTTTCGCTTTGATCCAGCTTTGTGGCAGAAGCGTGAGAAAACTATACACTTATACGACAAAGGTAGTTACGATGCAATATGTGAACATTTACAGAATTTTCTACCTTCCTTCCAACATAACTTTCATAACTGCAGCATTCATGAAACTAGGCTGATATTCAAACAAAAAATAAACAACTTAGCGAACCAGTTCATACCCAAAATCACCCTTCGAACACATGAACAAAAACCAGGGTTTAACAATTTGTTAAAAAGAGTAGAACACAAGAACAAACGCTTGTATCGTGCCGCAATAAGCAGGATGAACACGTGTGCATGGGAAAAATACTACGCTGCTGAACGCGCACACCTATCAGCGATTCGCAAGGCGAAAGATGCATTCTTTGGTGATGATCTTACGAAACTTTTAATCAATAACACAAAAAAATTCTGGCAGGTGACAAACCCTCAAGAAAGGCAAAGTGTAACGCTTACCAATGAAGGAGGTGAGATGGTCGACGATGTAGAGTGCGCGAACCTTTTTATTGCAGCTTTTGTCTCTGTATTTACAGAAGAGCCTACGACGTCCCTCTTTTCTTCGCGTACTAATGGAACAAGCATTATGCCAACCATTACATTTTCCCCAGATGGTATCTCATCCTTAATTGACAATCTTAAACTCACATCGTCAGCCGGCGTGGATAACGTTAATTCGAAACTGTTAAAGAATAATAAGCAAATCACCGCGGTGATCCTGCGTTTGCTATTCCCACAGTCACTTTCAACTGGTGAAATACCACGACTGGAAGGTGGGGAGTGTTGTTCCCATCCACAAAGCAGGTAACAGGAATGGCCCACTTAATTATCGCCTCATTTCATTAACGATTGCGACCTGTAAGCTCATGGAACACGTCATGTACACAGAAATCATAAAGTTTCTTGACTCGAAGATATACTTTCATTTTTCATAGCATGGATTCCGCAAAGGCTTTTCCTTCGAAACAGAACTGGCCATTTTCCTGCATGATATTCACACCAATTTACATCCTAACCTCCAAACAGACGCGATATTTCTAGATTTTGCAAAAGCGTTCGACAAGGTACCATACCAACGTCTAGTACTAAAACTTTCTCTTGCGAACCTTCACCCCGACGTTTTGCGATGGATTGAAGCGTTCTTGACAAACCGATCTTCAATTAGTTACAGTTAACAACCGCGCATCTAACCACCTACCAGTGACTTCCGGTGTACCACAAGGATCTGTTCTTGGACCCCTACTCTTCTTAATATCCATCAGTGACCTACCCCTGCACGTGTCTTGCAACGTTCGTTTGTTCGCAGACGAATGGGTCATTTATAGATCAATTACTAGCACTTCTAATCAAGACTTACTTCAGGAGGACATGAACTGTTTACAGGAATGGTGCGACCGGTGGTTAATGGAACTTAATCCTAAGAAATGCAACTTGATCGTATTTTCTCGTCGGTGCGACCCATTGCCTTTCCTATACAGAGTTAATAACATTCCCGTGTGTTCTGTGCAGTCTTACAAGTACCTAGGTGTTACTATATCTGAAGACTTATCCTGGCAACCACACATCAGTAACATCATTTCATCTGGTAAGAAATCACTGGGTTTTCTCAAGCGTCATCTGAAACTTGCCCCCAAACCTGTTAAACAGCTGGCATACCAATCAATAGTCCGACCGAAACTGGAATATGCATCCGCCATATGCAACCCACACCAAATACATCTCATAAACGCACTCGAAGCCGTTCAGAACTGCGCCGCAAGGTTTATACATTCTAATTATTCATATGACGTGTGCATATCTTACTTAAAGAAAGAATTGAATTTACTTCCCCCTTTGTACGCGCCGGAGCACTGGAACCCTGTCACTTTTCCATAAGTTTTATCACTGCTCGCCTAATCAACCACCCTATATCCTCCGCGCAGCCCGAACACATCGTACACGGCACACTTTTCAAGTGGGCCACCCTCGCACAGATTGGAATAACCTGACTCACCGAATCGCCGCCATCATTTGCCCTTGTACGTTCATGGAGAGTGTCACTGCGCACTTTTCACAATGAAAATGACTTGTGTTAACATACTTATATGCTCGTGCAATTTTAGTTTGTATTACTTAGGTCTATGTATTTGCGCTGACATCCGTAACACTTTAGCTAATGTAGATTTTTTGTTGTTGTTTGCGTGTTCAGTTATGCATTATGCAAATTATGTACTAATGTATTTCCACCTCTTATGTAATACCCCTATCAAGGGGTCTCTAAGGTAATAAAATGAAATGAAATAAATTGTTATAACCTATTTAATAGATGAAGTACACACTTTATATACAAAGTGAATCAGGAGAACTAG